>NC_081410.1:21745793-22045793 GCF_030272615.1 Cryptomeria japonica
TAGGAGCCTTGAAGACATTGAAGAGTAATAGGAGATCTATTGGCAATATCTCTCCCTTAGGGGTTGGTATGATTTCATGTTATTTTCATGTCTTTGAATGAGCTTCTTTACATCAATTTTCACGTTTACATTAATTATTTATATCATTTAGCATATTTGGTTTGAAGCATTGTCATTTACATTCACATTTACATTTGGGTTTACTCTCATGCGTAGGGTAGCTCTAGTTTCTTTCATTTAGGATCTTGCATACACACAAGGTTATAGCACATAAATTTTTAGTACTTTATGGGCTATTTGTGGAGGTGGAAATCACCAAAATAGGGGTTTGACTAAGGAAAACCTTATATAGCCACCCAAACCTTCCCTTTTTAGTTGCAGGTGCAGGAACAGGTCCTGAAGGCACTTTTCAATCAGGAAAAGGCACTGGAACCACCTAGAAGTCTCAAATTTGCAAAAAAATGTCAAGGATAGGGGCATGGAACCCTATTCCTACCTAGGACAGGGGCGTGGCACCCTGGTGCCCCTCAAAATAAGTCACTTTCAACAGGTTTCAGCTTCAGGACCTTCAAATTTCATCTCTCCAATTATAACTCTCTATCAGATCATCAGGGATAGTGGCATGTCACCCTAGTCCTAGTCAATTTGGCTCAGTTTTCAACATTAGGTACACGTCCAAAATCCTCCCCCTTTCATTCTTTCATTATCTCTATTTCAGATCTGCAAGTTTATTCAATTTGAAGTTCATTTGTGCTTCATTCTTTATCTCCTAGTCTAGTTGATCATTCAAACCCTAGTTTTCCTCATCATTTGCAACAAGAGGAATAGAAAACCTAAGAGGTAATCCTTGACTCTCTCTTTCTCACAAGAAGTAGCCAAATTGATCTATCTCCCTAGGCTCTTTCATATTCCCAATGTGTTGGCAAAAGTGGGATTAGGTCCTAGTCACTCGATCTCGCTTTTCTCGCCTCCACATTTTGGTGAACCTGACGTGAATCTAATATTCTTTAATTCTGATTTATGTTTTCAGATCTGAGTGTTCTCTCTATTTCAAATTCAAGTTTACATTTACATGTTTCAATTCCTTGCAAATTTTTAAAAAAATTAGAGGTCAATTTTTCTTAAAACCCTAATTTTTAAATTCAAAATTGAACTTGTGGATAGCTTAATTCAGATCATTAATTTCAGATCTGATTTTGGAACACATTTCACTCATAAATTTGATTTTCTAAATCAACATTTAGAGTTCTTGGATTGGTTAAAATTGAACATTTCCTTCTATTTTGCATATGTTATCATTTGAAAGAGGAAAGTTTATGTCATGATGCATTCATTTCATAAATGCGATAATGGTTTAGCTTCCCTTTCTTTAAATTTTCCATCTCTTAAAGAACCTCCTCCTATCCATGACAACATTTTAGTGCCTAAATGAGTTGTTACCAACCCCTACAAAACTCTCCTATCCTCTAAGGATGAAGATTTGAAGGGTAATCTTGACAATTCTCCTAAAATGTGCCCTTCCCATCTTGCTATCTTAGAGGAAGAGGATGATATTATAAACACATTTCTTAATGTTACTTTACCTTCCTTACATGATGCCTCTCTAAGTGAAAAGGTATTTATGGACATTTAATTACCCTCTCCTAAATTTGGTCTTACCAATGGGGGCATGTTAGTGAAACAAGAGGTTATGAGCATTTCTTTCAATGATCTCTTTCCTAAGCATGAATATTTGGAGAAAGATGTTCATCTCCCTCTTAAAGAATACTCCCCTCATGAGGTTAATTTTGTGCTAGAAGATGGTATTGTCTCTATTTTTCCTAGTGATGGCATTTCCTCTTTTGATTCCAACAGAATTCCCATTAGAGGTGATGCATTAATGAGAAAAGCTTTCCTTTCTCCTAAAGTTTGTCTTACCCCTAAAGATGCCTTAGAGAAAGAAGATGAAATCATAATAAATTTCCTTAATGCTCTCTCCCCTAAAGATCCTATTGAAGAAATTTTGAGGAAAGAGGATTATTTAGACACATGTAATGATGTTCTCCCCACTAACAATGAAGAATTAGTAAACAACGTTATCCCTTCTCCCAAAATTAGCAATAACAATCAGGAGATTTTTATGCAAGATATTCCTTTCAATGATCTCACTATTTGGGATGAACCATTAGAATAAGGTGTTGATTATTCTCTACCCCAAGAGAGAACCCTAGCCAAAGGAGGTGAAATCATGATTGATAACTCCCTTGATAGCATCTCACCTTCCATGAATATCAACCATTCTCCCTCTAAAAATAAAGCATCTCCCTCTCCTCAACTTGGTTCTACTCATAAGGATACCTTTGTTCATGGTAAGATTATTGACATCTCTTTCAAAGATCTCCCTCTCAAAGGTGAGACTTTAAAGAGTAATGTTGATCCTTCTCCTAGAGAGTCTATTCCCCATGTAGATAATTTGGAAGATATGACCTTTCCTACTAATACTTTTCCTCCTAAAACATTAATGCCTACTTCTAGTCTCCCTCCTAAAATTGATCTTATCCATGATAATATTTTAGTGCAAGAAGAGACTATCAACAATTCTTCCAACAATCTTGTTCATTATTCTTCTAAGGACTCATTTGATATTCCTAAACCATCTTCAATCAATGTGATACATGTGAATGAAACGACTAATAAACCCCTCTTCACAGTTCAAGGTTCTTGTCCTTCTCAAAATTCCCAACGTAAGCCTATTTTAGTGGTTCAAGGTGGTTATGTTGATGATTCTTTTTGCACTCCTAAGAAACCTATTCTTACTATGCAAGGAGGTTATGCTACTAAGAGCCCTTATGAGTATGCTAAGAAAATTACTGGAGAGAGTTATCATACAGTTGCTTATACCTACAACACAAGAAACAATAGGAAACCTAATCCTCCTTTAGATATCCCAACTTCTCTTCCTGATCCTCAACCTATTATTCCTCAAGAACCGCGTATATCACAAACTCTTAGTAAGGAGTATGATCTCATTGAACAACTTAAAGCTACTCTTACCAAGATTTCTATTTGGGATTTGGTTCAAATTTCACCTGAGTAAGGAGTATGATCTTCTGCTATAAACTTCTCTCTTTCAAAATACTTTTTAACATTCATCATCTTATACGTGTTTTTAATCTCACTTATAGTAGAGCATTTAACATGTCATATTCAAATACCTCATTCAATCTATTATGTCTTTAAATAACATTAATTGCTATTATGTTTCTCATCATTATGTGACATTGGTAGCTCACTTACTGGGGGCTCATTGTCATTCATGATGGTACAATTTCATGTGCAATCATACTTTTTGAAGCAACATAATAGCCTATTTCTATCTCATCTCTTCTCCCTATATATATGGGGGCAAGAGTGATTTCAAACATCTCTCCTTCTCAAGAATCAAATTTCCTTTTTGTGAAGTAGTGTCTTTTATAAGGATTTCTTATTGATTGTAGAGGTGTACTCATATTTGAATTCCTTCTCTCATATTGGAACAAGCATCCCTAATCGAGATTTTAAGTACATATCCTTAATTGGGACCTCCTCCTTGGTGATGGAAGTTTTTGATCATTCATCAATTTCTTTTTTTCATTGAGTAGTATCTTTTATAATAAACTCTTGTATCTTGTGCACGTGCATATCCCTGATGAGGATCTCTTGTCTTCTTTTAGAAGAGTATTTCTATAAATAATCTCTTTGATGTCATTTCAATCCTCCATTCTTTTCCAATTTCCTTTATGGAGTTGCATTTTTGGATTATATCTCTTGCATTGTTTTGCATTTAAATTTTTCATCTTGTGCTAGAGAGCTCTCAAATCTGCACACTCTTTGTTGTGTTGGAATTGAGGTTTAGTCCTCTTTCTTACCAAATGATTCTCCATTAGTTTTTATCTTGTATCAAATCTTCTTGTGAGCATTTGTCATCAATCTTCTTTCACAATTTGATGTGGTAAACATGATACCCTATTTCAACTCACTAAAGTTAGCAAGCCGAAACAGGGGGGGCATAGAGCTTCCCTCGAATTTTCATCACCTTCCTTAGTAAGAATTTAGGTGATTATGTGAATTTATCTAACATGTGGTTTTGTAGGGTGCAGGTCCTAACTATGTATCACAGAAATCACTGGGGGCTTCGTCCGACAACTTGTGGATATATCCTTTTTCATGAATGTTTAATTTTCTTTACTTTAGCTTGCATATGCATGTAGTGTCATATGACCGCTAAAGTGGGGGCTAAATGTAGTGTCTTAAATTGTACACCCTTGCTAGGGTGGTACAATTTCACACTTAGGTTATCACCCACCTTAGTGTATCTTTCATCTTGCATTTATAATTTCCCTTTAAGCATTTAATTAATTAATTAAATTAAATATAAAGTGACGTATCCTCACTTTACATGTTATAAAGTTGGGCCCTTTACCCTAAGCGTGCCCCTTTTCATTTTATTCCTTCAATAAATCATTTAATCATAAACCCTAATTATGTCTTATTTCGACCTTTAAGGCCTGATTTCGTATATCAAAATACCTCAAAATCAGATGTAACTTTGGAATTCTCTCTAATATGACCATATCTAACATCCCTGAAAATTTGGTGAAAAGTTGATCGGACTGTGGTAGGAGTGCACATGGTCCTCGAATTTTTTCTTGAAATTTTGGGGGCATAATTCTATGATATTATAATGCTTAACCCTAAAATATTGGTGTGAAATTCAATTCCTAGGTCGGCCTAAAGACATAATCAAGTCAAAATTAAGATCTAGGGTTTCATGCATAAGAGCTCTCTTTCTTCATTTGAAGGGATCTAAGGGAATCAAATCTAGGAAAAAGCTATTGGAGCAAGCATAAGGAGCCTTCTATGTAGTGAAAGAGAAGCCTATGTGGAGTCTTCAACAACATCAATAACATTCAAAAACATTTTATCAAACATTCATCATGAATTAGGAGCCTTGAAGAGATTGAAGAGTAATAGGAGATCTAGTGGCAATATCTCTCCCTTGGGGGTTGGTATGATTTCATGTTATTTTCATGTATTTGTATGAGATTCTTTACTTAAATTTGCATGATTACATTCATGCTTTAGATCATTCAGCATATTTGGTTTGAAGCATTTTTATTTACATTCACATTTACATTTAGGGTTTACTCTCATGTGTAGGGTAGTTCTAGTTTCTTTCATTTAGGATCTTGCATACACACAAGGTCCTAGCACACACATTTTCAGTACTTTATGGGCTATTTGTGGAGGTGGAAATCATCAAAACATGAGTTTGACTAAGGGAAAACCCTATATAGCCACCAAAACTTTGCCTTTTCAGTTGCAGGTGCAGGAATAGGTACCCAAAGTCAGTTTCAGATCAGGAAAAGGCACTAGAACCACCTAGAAGTCTCAAATTTGCAGAAAACTATCAAGGATAGGGGTGTGGCACCCTGGTCCTACCTAGGAAAGGGGTGTGGCATCTTGGTCCCCCTCAAAATCAGTCATTTTCAACAGGTTTTAGCTTCAGGACCTTCAAATTCTATCTCTCCAGTTACAACTCTCTGTCAGATCATCAGGGGCAGTGGAATGACACCCTGGTCTTGGTCAGTTTGGCTCAGTTTGCAGCATCAAGTACACATCCAAAATCCTCTCCCTTTCATGCTTTTACTATCTCTATTTCAGATCTGCAAGTTTGTTCAATTTGAAGTTCATTTGTGCTTCATTCTTTATCTCCTAGTCTAGTTGATCATTCAAACCCTAGTTTTTCTCATCATTTTCCACAAGAGGAATAGAAACCCTAAGAGGTAATCCTTGTCTCTCTCTCTTTCTCACAAGAAGCATCTAAAGTGATCTATCTCCCTAGGCTCTTTCATATTTTGAATGTGTTGGTAAAAGTGGGATTAGGTCCTTGTTACCCGATCTCGCTTTTTCCCCACCACAATCTTGTTTGAAGAAAAAGTCGCTATATAAGGTGATATGTTGACACATGAATATTATGAGGATCACCTTTTGTGTTGTATTTCTCAAAACTAGGAATCACAGTGTGTTGTGGGATGGGAGTTTTAAGGATGAAATTGAAAAGTGGGATACTTGTGCAATATTATAGGACAATGGATTGGGATTGTGTCATGTTGACCAATTGTTTTTGTAGAGATGAATTTTTTTGCTATAAATGGTTTATGAAAACATTAGCAGGTGAATTGTCTTGTAAAATGTTTGATTGTGATGGTGGGTTTGAAGGGATATTATGGTAAGTATGTGGAACATAATAATAAGTGGGTGGCGGAGATGGTCGATGCATGTTTTGAGGATCAAAAAGAAGATTGGCTGAATATGGAACATAAGTATATTGATCAATAGGATTATTCTCATTACCAATATGGATGGTTTTACCATTTTTTGCAATAGTGGACATGATAGAAGATGTGTATGTAGGAATATTGAGTATTGTTGTAGGCATATGCATTGGTATCTCAACTTGAGTTTTAGGGGTAGTATATCCAACAACTTGTATGTAAGTAGAGCTCTACATTCACAATGTTTTCATCCACTATGTGAGCTATGCTACACAAAAAATCCAAATTATGTGCATCATCTTGTAACATCTTCCTTAGATTCTCAATCAAGGCGATTGCCTTTTAGGTAAGTGGTCTCTACTCACAAATTGTTGAAGCCCTTCCAATTCCTTGTTGAGCCTCATCAATTATTTGTTATATACTTGTATGGAAGGGTCATCGTCCTCATGAGAAGCATGAGGGAAATGATTTTTAGGAATGTTAGGCAAGATGTGTGTTGGAATGAGGGAATATGAAACTCCTAAGCTTCCTAGTGGGATCAAGTTATCATGCATCTCAGGCTCAACATCATTACTATTTAAAGCATGGAAAGCCACAAGCTTATAGATTCTTCTCACAAGAATCTCAAATTTAGAACAATGGGTTATGCAAATCATAAACAAGTATAAGATCCAAAACCCCACAATTATTCCTATAAAGAAATAAAAGAAAGGATAAAATAAAATGGTTGATTCTTATAATGCCTTTTTTTAATTAACCAAATTTATTGCAAAAGTAAATGATGATGCAATCAGTTAGCCAATTAATCAAATGATATGAAATAATAGCAATGATGCAATTGATTAAACTATGTGATATAGCAATGATAAAATCTATTAAACACTAAATTAAGCAATATGAGATAGAATAATAGTGATTAAATAATGTATCAAAGCACATAAGAAATAAATTCTAGGAATAAATTCCTCTAAATCTAAAGATTTTTTGAAACTAAACTGAGGTCTGAACGTCTAAATAAAAAATAATGCGAAAAGAGTCCACTTCACCAAAATGAAATGTTGGTGGAAATGGGTCTTATTCATTCACCATTTCTAAACTTTGGATCATTCACCATTTGAAGAACTAATAACTTATTCATTGACCATTTTCAAACTTTGGATTATTTCATTGGAGGAACTTCACTCCTCAAGGAGAGTTGAACACTTTGATTAATTGTTCCCCATTTTTAGTTGATTTTGTTGGATATGATTATGATTATGATTATGGAAGATCTAGGTAAGATGATAGAAAAATTGATAAAGAACTAGAAATAAACACAAAAGTATGGATATGGAATTAGTAGATAAGAAGAACATGTGACAATAATCTGGACCTAAAAGTATGGTCCAGTGTGCTAGGTGTAGCACTAGTTTTGGTCCTCGATCACTAAATTTTTTTTTCTCATGAAAATTTGAAGTCTAAGTCTTACGAGTCTTTTGATTCTCGTCATGTTTCTATAATTCCACTAAGTTCTCTTTAGGTCTTAAAACACTTAGTCTTTTTGCCAATTTTTGGTCTGTTGAGTTGGTTTTTAAACTACTATTTGGTTTTGAAAGGGTTCTCACAACCCATTGGAACTATGACAAACTTTTAAGTTTCACTTTTGCATGCCAAGAGTCTTCATAAGTCTCGAGTTGTTTTCTAAGTGTCAATTGTAGAGTTTGTTTTTATACACTTTTGGGAGTCGTTACGGTTTTCAAAACCTTGCACTCTTCCAAAAAGTTTTCTTAAAACAAGAATGTTTCACTCAAAGCTCAACATTTTCTTCACAAATAAACTTCTTCACTTGGTTTTGAAACTACTGTCAAGAATTGACAATATTATTGTAACCTTATCAAGCTCTAATACTAAACTCAAAGCTTCAAAAGTTTTAACCGTTAAAGAGAAAAAGGAAATTGTGAAAGATTTAGCCCTGGAGTGGGTAATGAGTTTTGAAAACTCTTGCAGGACCTGATAAGGTTTTTATTACCTTATCGACACCTGATGCCTAACTCATAACTTTCTCCCCTACTTTGAGATTTCAAGAGGTTTTGAAAGTGAAAAGATAAAAGAAAATAAAGAAAAATAAAATAAAGTGGAGACCAACTGTGGTTTTTAAACCTTTGTTGGACTTTGACATGGTTCAAGAACTCAGCAAAACTCTACCTATTCATTCTAAAAAGGTAACTTTTAAAAAGTTGGCACTAATGGAAGCCACCTACCCAACATTGAATGTTGTCAAAGCTAAAGAGATCGATTAATGTAGAGGTGTTAAAATGGAAAAGTATCCCAAATTAAATCATTTCAAATTATTTGCAAGAAAGAGTCGAGGGTATTAGAGCACACAAAAGTGAAAATGTGATGGAAGGATCAACTATAACAAAAGAAGAATTTGACTTAGAGATTTTATTATAAACTGTAAAATGGTAAGCTCATTGTCCTAGCACTCATTTAGATACATTATCCATTCATTTCAAGAATTTTTCAAATAAATTCTAGAGCAAAAATCGTGTGCCCTTGTATTCACTCTACCAAAATTTTCTTGGAATACAAGAACATAAGTTTGAGATAAACTTTAATCAAGATGAATTATAAGTACCTCAGTTATGAGCATTTATTAGGGTTGATCAATACATTGCAAGAGATTAGAGACAAAATACTAGGACATATAAACTTGGTAAATAGGAAAAATAGGCCTCAAATTACCCAAAGGTTAGTAGAGAGAATCCTATTGGAAGCATATGTCTTCCTTATGGCTATGTAATGCACAAACCTAGTTCTCAAGTGTATAAACCACTATGATCCTGACACTAGAGAAATAAAGATAAATAAAAACAATTTTCTCATCAACCTTGATAGAGAAACTATCAGTGGTTGCTTCAGATTGCTAGAAAGAGAGGTGTTTGCAAAAGTGCAAGTCAATGAGAAGAAGGGATATTATAAGAACATCATTGCTAGAGAATGGTTGGCAGTGCCCAAGATGGGAAATCTCAGTTACCCAAAACTCTTCACAAGTCACATTTCAAATATAAAATCATGGACATGGTATTACTACTTCACAATTTGCGAGGCAATGTGAATGCCCATGAATTTGAGGAGTGGATGTTATTCTTCATACAAATTATTATTGTAGGACAATAATATTTGGATTGGAAAACCCTCATCAATGATAGGTTGCATTACATGATTTCAAACTTTTCTTTGAATAAATCCTTCTATATGTCTCCCTACATCTTCTATTATATGGTATACACAAGATAATGGCTAAGAATTTGTCTTATAGAAGTTTTTGATGATCATATTCGACTATATGATAATATATCTGATCTACAACTAGAAAGGAGCTATCAAAAATTCAAAAGGGTGAATGATGCATTCATTGTGAAATTGGTCAGGGAGATGTATGGAGATCTAGGCCAAAGGATTTATCTTGAGGCAATTTGATTGGTAAACAAATATGGTAGCCATTTTATTCAGTTCCAAATGTTTACCTACATCAAAGTTGGGGGCTATGATGAATTTCCTCATAAGCTTTCCAAATTTGTAAAGGATAAAATTATTCTCATTGATATTTGTAGACAATTTGTTGAGGTTAAGAGGTGTATTGAAAGGAAAAAGGAAGGTATCCAGTTCCCAATTGGATTTGGGTATTACTTGTGCCAGTCTCAATTTGATGCCCTAAATATTAAAAGAGATATATTCAAGTATACCAGCCCAATTTATGAAATGTGAATCTCATTTGGTAGTAAATAATTTGTTAAGAACAATATGCAGCTAGATATCAATTTTCATCACATTCCTCATATAGAAGACTACTGGGTTGAGTGTGCTAATGACTATAAGGTCAGGAAAAGGAATTGGATAAGGATGACCCTAAGGAAGATTATAACTTTTAGATTAAAGTGGGATGTTGGTGATGTTGAAGATAATAAATATAACCCGACTGCTCCAATCTACATCAACCATATACAAATGCAACCCATTGTACCAATAAATTGGAGCCTTAATGAGATAAAATACCTCAAAATAAGAAATACAATAGTCCTAAAATGGACTCAAATTTGGCTTTCAAAGAGGAAGGTTTAAGCTTCAAATATATAGCCTAAAGGAGGACAAAAAGTTGGAGGACAAAACAATCCTAGTCAAGTAGGATCCTCCTCATCAAGCATACTTCCAAATCCTTCCCAACATATAATTGCATCAGGAGGAGATGGAGATGGATATGAACCTCTTGAGAAGAGAAATAGTCTTGAGAATACCTGTGGAGATGACTTACCTAAGGACAGTGGAGTTGAGAAACAAGCAAAGAAAAATAAAGAGAAGTAAAAGGAAAAACAAAAGAGAAATGAATAAGAATAAGAAAAGAGGACTTATTAAACTTGATTCATCTAGCCAATAGCCTGACCATTCAAAAAAATTAATTAACAAAGCTACATTGAAGGATAAATCTCCCTCTTCTTTCTCATTTAATATGCAAAATGTAGCCAAGACACAACCATTGAGGAGAGCACTACAATTTTCATCACTAGAACCTCAATCCAATACTCAAGCTATTGGCACCTCTTCTTATCCCCCATGGTTGGAGAATACATTGTCGAAGAAGAGGAAAATAGTATGAATCAGTTTGCCAAATGACAATATTATAGGGGGTGAACTCACAATGTTGGTTCCCACTTTTTTGTACATCTTGATATTTGCTGAAATCATACATTGTTTATAAAATATAATTATTTAACCTTTAAGAGGTCCCATTTGAAGTAATGAATTAAAGAGAGTTAGATCAAAGGCTCTTAGATCAAAATTTCTTGGATAGAACCTCTCTACTTCTAAATCATACTTGCAATGGAGTCTCCTTTGCATCTATCAAATGCTGATAAAAAACCAATTTTACATTAGCTTTTGGGGGGTCAAATGAATTCATTTAGAAGTTTTAAAAAAAGAAGTATTTAGCCCTTATTATAATCTTTCCAAATAGTATAATTTTTTATATATTTAATTTGATTAATATATTTTTATTTTATTTCTTATGAATGTAGGGTTTTCACCGAACATGAACTTGTTTGTTCAATGCTTATGGAAAAATAGTAAACATCACCCAAAAAATTCTGAAAAATATTTACGCACTAGGTATTGAAGTCCTCTTTCCAAAAAAAAAATAAAAATTGATTTTCTTTACATATACAACAAGTTATGTAATATCAAATGGACATATGTCAAAATTATAGTTAACTCAACTTCAAATCTTAATAAAATATGAAATATTGAAGATAATGTTACAAAACCAATTGAAAACATTAGATATAGATGTTACAAAACCAAATTCAAAATAATCATGTTCATATCTATTATAGAAAAAAAATTATGCTATACAGAGTGAGTATCACTCTTTAAAAATGTTGCTTTTTGAAAAAAAAACTAGTTTTCGAGGGAGATAGGAAAATGAAAGCAAATTGATTCCAAAAATTATCAAAAAAATATTTTTAAAATATACATAAAAAATGACACAAATCATTAGTTCACATCATCTATGAATTCCTTATGGTTTAGAAGTAATAGATGTTTGAATATGAAGTTTTTTTCTGAAAATGAATATTGTAGTGTCAAAGTTGGCAAAAAAGTGTAACCCACTATTGTGGGTTCACCCTACTAGGGAAATTATTGTAAAGGTTCCCTGAGTCTAGAATGTTGAAGACCACGTCAAGCTTTATGGAAGACACTATTTTTGGGCACCTATGTGTAGAAATTTCACACTCTACTTAGAAAAAGCTTGATCAAGCTACAATATCTAACTATAATTTGACAAAAGTTTGATTTGAGGCCCCCAACTAGAGATGATGATGATCATAATTTCCAAGTGACCATCTTTAGATTGATGTAAAGAACTCAAAAAGATAAGAAAGATAAAGATGAATTAAAGAAGTCCATAGACCTATTCACAAGTTGCTTAAAATCTCTATTGGATCCTTCACATCAGCCTATCAATTAGGAAAGTGCCTCCTTTGAATCAAGCTCATAAAAGGATATCTCTTTTGGTAGAATTACTCAAGGATGGATAAAGGACCTAAAAGATAAAGGGAGTACTTTTATTAAGTAGCTCATGAAGCTTTATGATGACTTGATTTTTATAATAAATTCTATTGACATTGAGATAACAAACACCAAACATGAAGAGTATCTTTGGTTGCACATTGACCATGAGCTTAAACAAGTCCTAGATATGGGCTTAGATAAGGCAGTGTAGACACCTAAAATTGGCTTTTAATTAAGTAAATATTATTTATTTATTTAATTATTAATTAACCTAATGTCTTTTATTTAATTAAATAAATATTTTAATTTATTTAATTAATTCACTAAGCTTATTCTTTGTAATTTAAATAAATATTAATTCTTTATTTAGATCCCACCTCCTCTCCTAAATTAAATAAACACTCTATTTATTTAATTTATCTAGCCCCTTTCTTCTATTAATTAAATAAATACTTTTATTTATTTAATTCATTCACTTAAATTTTTTTCTTTTAATCTTAGCCCTCCAACTTGTTCTCATGGATCATAATCTAAAATCATAGATATGTGACAAGTGTCAATTGTCTCTTCATTCTCTTTATGGTTTCTCCAAAGTTAACCCACCTCTCAATCTCATCCCTCTATTTATTTTTAACCTCTTAATCCTATTCACCCTTATCCTTCACCTCTCTGACCTCTCGATCTCCTCTTTCATCTTTACCTACCCTTCAATCCTATTGATTCTCTTTCATTTATTTGATCTTGGCCAGTCATCTTTAAACCCTTGATTCTCTTTGATATTTCTATGAAAAAGGTTTCTTCCTTCCATTTGAATAAATCAAGCAATCATTGGAGCACCTATACTCTTCCAAAATAATTCTAGCATACACCATCACAAGCATGTATCATCAAAACCACATCCATTCTTCCTTGAGCTCTTGTGAAAGTGCACCATATCTTTGAGTGTAAACATCATGTAATACACGATCATGGAGGATAGGAGACCAATTGAGACATGCCTATTGAACAGGTGAAAGTTATTTTTTGTTTGATTTCATTAGTATTTGCATGTTTGATAGATTCTTCATTGATGTTGTGTTGAATGCATTTGTAGATCTAGGTTAGTGGTTGGATCTTAATTAGGGTTTACAAATAGATGCAAATTCAACATAAAATATTTGGCATGCCTAGTGGGAATTAGATCTCTATTGGTCTATAATTTTGCAGATTTTCCAACCTAATTGCTAGTTTGTGCAAAAATATGGAGACTAACCTTTTGTAGCTAGAGTTGGAGACACAAGCTTAGGGTTTGGAAAGATTTGATCATATCTCTCAAATGGTTAAAAATTTTTGTACAAAAAAATTACTATAGGTTGGGGATGGTATAAGGAGATCTCAGTCCAAAAATCAAGTTTTTGTCATCATTTTTGAGTGAGTTATAATTTTTTTTGTATGATTTTTCATGAAAATTAAATTTTGGGTGCAACTCAATGTATTTTTTTCAAAAAAATATTATATTCCCCAAAAGATCTCAGAATTATATGATATGGTGGATTGGAGATTTCTCTGTAAATGCTTGGAAGCTTTTGGATTTAATAAGCAGTGGATTAACCTAATCTTTTAATTTATCTCTAGTCCAAAGGTATTAGTTCTAGTGAATGGTTCTCCGGAAGGTTTCTTTGAGATATGTTGGGGGTTAAGGCAGGGAGACCGTATATCTCCCGTTCTTTTCGTCATTATGGCAGAAGCTTTAAGTAGGACCATGCTAAAATCGCAGGAGTTGGGTAATATTGTTGGTATTAAGATTACTAGCAACATTCCCTCTGTGACTCATCAACAATTTGCTAACGACACTCTGTTGTTTGGGGATAGTAGTGTGCAGGAAGCCAAGACTTTTAAACTCATTTTGGAATGGTATTCAAGGGCCTCGGAGCAAGTAGTAAATAAGGAGAAATCTAGCATCCTCTTTTTCAATACGGATATTAATAGATCCTTGAAAGAATTATTATTAACCTTCTAGGTTTCAAAAGAGGAGATTTCTCGTGTAAATATATAGGTCTCCCTTTGCATAAAGGGACTAGATCCTCAAACCTGTGGGGAAATGTGTTAACCAAACTTGAGCAGAAACTTCAATCTTGGAAAGGGAAGTGGCTGTCTGCTCTAGGTAGAGTAATTATGTTGCGATCTTTCCTATTAGCTATTCCTCAATTCTAGATGACATGTCTCCCACTAATGGTAGGTGTTAAAAATAAACTTAATAAAAATCTCAGAACCTTCTATCGATAGGGTTTAGTAGACAAGAAGAATTTTATGATGATTGCATGGGATAGAATTTGTCAACCTAAGGAAGTAGGGGGTTTAGGTCTAAGAAATCAGGCATTTGAAAATAAGGCTTTAGGGGGGAAGTTGGTTTGGAATATGTATGGATCCCCATCAGAAGTGGGTAAGAATGTTGAATCACAAATACTTAGATGCATTAGATCCTATTAGCATTTTAGAATAGCGAACCCTCCTAAAGGGTCTATAATCCAAAACTTTTTAGTTAGTTGCAGAGATTTAATTTCTGATCAATTGTCTTAGAATATAGGGAAAGGTGATCAAGCACTTTTTTGGGATGATTCTTGGGGAGGCTGCCCGCCTATTCACAATATCCTTAAAATCCAGGTCCTGAAGGATTCCTTGGAAGCTAGGGTAGGAATATTTGTGAAAGATTATATTGTCTTTAACTCTACTTATCTTGCTAGGTTGGCTGGCGGTGGAAATCTTTGGATTATCTGAATCTGCCAAGCAATGAAATTTCTCATCTAATGGATACTTTAGGTAGTAGGAAGATCTTGCTTAGTAAAGGTAGAGATACACTCATTTGTAATAAGGCCCCAACTGAGGAATATAGATTCAAAGAAGGATACAAATATATCATTAATAAACAACTACCTCATAAAACTAATTTGTCCACTACTCCCTCCTAGGGCAAAATGTGTCTGTCCAAAGTCGGGATTTTGTTATGGGCTGCGATGCAAAATAGGATTCTCACTATGGATTGGTTTAGGAAATTGGGATTCAAAGGTCCTAGTAGATGTACCCTTTGTGCTAAAGACAAAGAAACTATGGACCATTTGTTACTCAATTATGAGTTTACTAATCTGTGTTGGATGTGGTTGATCAATAAACTTAATTGGCACATGGCTATGCCCAATGTATTATCTAGTTTTCTATAGGGATGACCTATCCATCTTAGACATAGCTTGTATGACTTACTTTGGATAATTTATCCATCTATCATTTTATGGGAAGTATGGAAAGAGAAAAATAGAAGGATCTTCAAGGAGAAGCAATTACAATTGGATAACTTGTTGAACAAAATTGAAGCCTCAATTATAGAAGTTGATAACAATAAATTGAGAAATATCCATCTTAAGGATGCAACCTTTACTATTAGGGATGAGAAGCTTAGGCAAAATTGGCAGGGTATTACTATCCCAGCCTTCTATGGTAAAGGCATAAACTTGCCATTAACAACAGGAAAGATTGTAAGTGGTCCCCTTTGGTCAGAGGATGGTATAAGCTAAATTTTGATGGGGCCTCAAGAGGTAACCCAAGGAAAGAAGGTATTGGCTATGTTATTCATCACTCAGATGGGTCAAAAATTGCTAGACTATCCAGACCGATAGGGATTGCATTCAATAATGAGGCAGAAATCCTAGCCCTTATAGAAGGTCTTCTATTCTGTAAGGACCTTGGAATTAGAAAGCTTTAGATTTAAGGAGACTCTGCATTAATTATCAATGCTTTAAGATTAGGTAAGACTCAGAACTGGAAACTTAATAACTTGGTAGAGAGAGCATCATAATCGCTAATTTTTTTTAGCTTCACCACTGCTAATCACATTTATAGGGAGGGCAATAGTAAAGTGGATTTCCTGGCTAATCAAGGAGCTTATGGCATATGGGAAGAGCGAGTTGGCATTGGTTAGGTCATTCATTCTTCTAACGGTTTGTGTGGGGCAGGGTTTCGAGCCATCCAATCTACTCTATGTTGGGTAGAGGTCAGGTGAACTATGTTGTATTGTTAATCTTTTTTTAGGAGTGATCCCCTTATGTGTCTCGGTCTTTGTCAAACTCTTGCTCTCTTTTTGGTGGGTTTTGTTCGACTTATCTATGCATGAATATATATATATATATATATATATATATATATATATATATATATATATATGTATATATATATATATATTCACATATTCCTTTTTTTCGTATATATATCTGTGTGTATATATATACATACTGTAGTCACATAAATCTGTCCATTTAATTAAATGAATATTTACTATTTATTTGATTATTAAATCTAGTAGCCAACAATTAATTAAATTAATATTTAATTAATTCATCCTCAAACCCTTCTCCTATCAATTAAATAAATTATCCAATTTATTGAAATTAATTCATTAAGCTACATTCTAAATCAATTAAATAAATAAAACATATTTATTTAATTTAACCCCCTTTCCTCTTTTAAATAAATAATTAAAACATTTATTTAAATCCCTAAACAAATCCCCCCCACTTCCATTCTCCTACAAATACAAGTTGCACCTATTTTGTTGAAATAAAGTAATTTATTTTAATAAAAGATCCTATTTTCCCTCACCCACCAAACCCATTTGCAATCCTAAATCCCCTTCAAGACTCTTCTCATCACTTTCTAAATTCTTCTAATCATTCCTAATTAGCCTAATCCCATCCCCTAATTATTGTCACATTCCTAAGCAACTTGAACTCACTTCTCAAAGCCTCCAAAGTCTTTGAAAAACATTTAATGCTTTATGTGTTCAACAAGCTAACCCCTAAAGTCTTCCAAACCACTAATGGTTCTTACATGACCATTAATGGCTCTTACATAACCATTTATGGTTAAATCCACTTCCCCCCATGGTTAGAGACTTTCTCTCTAACTCAACCCTCATTTAACCCATGGGTCTCTTCAAGCATTTATTGCTTTGACCATGGTTATCCTCACTAACTCTTGCACAAGAGTTTATCCATTGGATAAAGACATTATTTATTGGATAATGGCTTTATTCTTTCAACTCAACATTAACCTTACCTCCCAAGTTAACCCTCAAGTCATGTTAAGCATTTTATGCTTATTTGCTCTCCTCTCAACCCATCTCTTGTTGACATCTGTCATCCTGGGATTGGATTGAAAGCCCTCACATAGATCATAAACCCATCAATCCTGACCCTTGATGAGATTACTCAATCTCAGCCATCCATTGCTCCATTTTACCTATAAATAGAGTTCATTTCTTCATAATCCAGATCCTGAAATCTTGTATGCATCTAATTTATAGTGAAATTTAGAGAGTATTTAGCATAATCATCTACATTTTTCTTTTTGAGCTAAAATTAACATTAGATAATTAGATAATATCTTGTTTTAGCTTGTTCACATTTGCCTTCTCATAAGTTTTTATTCTACAATCTTGAACCTCCATAAGACATCCAGAATAGTGCAAAAAGATACTGAGAGCTACACTCATTTGGGAAATTGGAGAGGAGAGGAACAAGGGAGGAGTAGCTACAAACATGGTGGAGGGCATTTGGAGATGTCTTATTGCATTTCTTAGATTCATTAAGCTTTATATCTTATGTTTTGTGTCTCTCTTGATATGCTTTCTTAGGATAGTATTTGATTTGTGATTTCTAACACTTACACTTGGTTTGTTGCTTGTATGTTTGTGTTTGTCTTGACAATATCATAACAATCCTTTTTGCAGAGCATCAGTTGGTGAACCCGACGTGAATCGAACACGCAACCTCCTGATATCTTTTTTTTTGAAAACTACTAACTTTTACATGTTTTAATTGACACATAGGTCACACTTTAGCACCTTTGTTCACACTTTAGCACCTTTGAAAGTGGGTACTTTAGCACTATTATTTCTAATAATAGCACCATTGTCTCTCAACTAACGCTATTTTCCTTCTTTTAACGCTATTGACCATTAAATAGTGCCATTGTATCCTTTTTTAGCGCTTTCATCTCACTGTTTGACAAAATTAATTCTGTCTGACAGAGTTTTTTTAGCGCTTATGTTTCTTTTTATAGCTCTTTTGCACTTCTTTTAGTGCTTACGTTTGTTATTTAGCACTTTCGTGTTAAATAGCGCTTCTGGTTTCACATAGAGTAGCACTATTGTAACAAAGAGTTGTAATTTTTTTTTTGTAACCAGAAATCAAAATCTAGGCTTGTAGAAGCCCACCAAAACTTCATTTTTCATTTCTTTACTAATTGTTTGTCTTTTGTGCAGGTTTTTGAATTAAATTAGGAAGTAAATTTGTCTTTTTTACTAACTTTTTCAAAGTTGGCTTAAAATGAAATCACTTTCTCTTTTAGCTTAAAATAAACTTCACTTCAATTTGGGTTGTTAAAATTAATCACACTTTCAGTTTGGAGCTCTAAAAAGAACCTCATTTGTCAGGCTCAAAAGAACCACAAACTCGAAACCCAACAAAATTTATTTTTGCAAGTTAGGGACAATTTTTTTTTGGGTGCTTAAAATCAACAAGACAATTTCATTTCTTGCATCAAACTTAAAAGAAATCACAATCCACACTTCGTTTTGGGCAAAGTTTGAGAAGAAGAAACCATTTTTCCTTCAAAGTTCAAAGTGATTTTTACTTCAAGCAAAAACGTGTTCTCAATTCAGTTGACCAGGATTTCAAATTCTTAGACTACAAAACATTTTGCCTTTGAAGTTAAAAAGAACACCATGATTGTTGGAGCAACATCTCCAAATAGTTAGATCACATTGCAATGAAAATCAGTTAAAAAGAATAAGTTTTTTTGGTGATTGGCACACTTGTACAAAGGTTGTCGAGTGGTCCTACTTCTAACACACACTATCCTCTCCCTTGGCTATCGTGGTCCTAGGTTGAAGAGAAAAGTGTTAGTAACACTCAAAATTTTATCTTTTTAAGAGAGGCCAACCAAGAGACACATCACTCTTGGGAACGACCTCACGTAGTAAATCCTTCGAGCCGCTATAGAAATCAGGTGTGAGTGAAAGCTGTAGCCTTGGGTATAGCTGTTCCTACAGTGTAACTTGCCGAAAGGACAAATGGACCCCACCACAAGTTACGAGGCTCTTAAGTGAGTCACTGCAGAATGAACGTATGTCCAAAAATATCGAACATTACTAGACATGTTTTTATATAGAAACCCACCCATTCTATTGATTGAGGATATTTGTGATAAATTCAATGCAAGAGCATAGATGTTTTTTCTCCCAAGATACTCACCATACATATTTCCTTGAGTAGAAACATAGCTTTTTGAAAGGCTACTTGTAGCTTGATGAAAGTGGTGACTCCCCCATCATAGGGATCATCTATTTGTTATGCTCGCACAAGACTTAGTATATCACATCCTTACTTTCCACAGTGGGATTCATAAGGTATGTAGTACCAAAGTTGAAGAAATATCAAGATGTAGGCTGAAATTATCGCAACTGGCCATTTGGCCTTAGGGATAAAGTGTGTTTGAAGTGTCTTCATTTTGTGTCAAGACCAGTGATAAATTGAGCTGACTTCAGGCTTTTGGAAAAACAAACACAAAAACATTTGGAAAAGGGTCAAAAAGTTCAAAGATTGGGTTGATTAAGACCCACACTTATTTGTGCCTTTTGAGGCAACATTATTGTGTTTGTGTGCTTGCTCTATTTTCTTGTCAAAGAAAATCAAAACCAATTAAAAAACAAGTATTCATCCAACACAAAATTTTTAAAAACCAACATTTGGCAAAAAATCAAAACAATGTGCAAAACAAGATATCAAATTATATGACCATCCTCCACATTTTGAGAAAGAGGAATCTTCATCAACATATCAATTTGAAGAAAAGACCATTAAGCTTGAAGACTTTCATCAAAAGAAGGAAATTTTTCTATCTCAATAGACAAATTTTTGTCTCACATAGAGCTTTCTTGCATCACGTGCGCCTATATCTTCAAGGAAAATCCAATGAGTTTGATCAAGAGTCTTTGAACCATAGAGATTTTACTCAATATAGAGCTTTGAGTTATCATAAAAACAAAGGAGGCAAAATCAACCTTGACTTCTTTCCAGACATCTGCATTACATATAACATAGCTCGGGAAGAACCACCAACCCCTGAAAGAGAAGAGGAAGAATTTATCCCATTTGTAAAACAAAGTTTTTATTGAAGTTAACATTCCATCCATTCCAAATCTCAAAACATAAAGAGGTCTCGTCCTAAGTTCTTTTTAGATATTTCTTGAATCAAAATAACACATCACTTTTTAGAGTGTCTCTATATCTAGGATAAACTCATCCTAAGAGGCATTTCTATGCAGGTTAAAACTAGTCTATGAGTGCATCCTCTCATTACTAGATATCTTGGTTTGTAACACATCTCAGACCTTGCTATACCTTATCATCTCAAACAATTGTCAACAAACACAACAAGCAATTCATCAAAGGACTTTGGTAACATCAAACCTTTAGTGTTAGAGATCCATATGCTAAACACTTCACCAAACATTTATCTCTCATTTCATCACCAACTCGTAATCATTTTCACCAAACTTCAACAACAACTTTCAAACAAAATGGCTCAAACCAGATCAAGGACTAGACAACTAGAGATCGAAGAGGAAGAAGAGGAAAATCTCAATGAATTCCAAGAAGCCCTTGGAGGAAATGCAAATGATGAAAATCCTAGTAATCCCACTCCTCAAGACATAGAAAGGGCACAACACAACCCCCTCTTCAATTGACTTTTTGATGAAATCCTCAAAAGCAACGTTGATGTTTGTTTTTGAGACTTGCTCAAGAGGGAGCCAAATTACCCTCTGATTTTGATACTGCACAATTATGGCAAGCATCAGGACACCATAGTTGTAATCAGGGTGGAAGAGGTCGAGATAAATTCACATATGACCTTAATCAAGGAAATCCCCCACCTCCTCCTCCTCCTAATGACATTGACATGTTGAGGCAAAAAGTTGAGAATCTAGCCCAACAACTCCACAGTGATTTGAAAACTACCCAGTTTTCACTTAATGATATTTGTCCCTATCCCTTTGATAGGAATCTACATATGCCACCTTTTCCACTTAGGTTTGAAACACCTAAGTTCGAAAAGTATAGGGGAAAAGGATACCCTAGAGATTATGTCAGGGAATTTCACTCAGCTTGCCTAGAAGTGGCATATGAAGACACATATCTAATGCGCCTCTTTCCTCAGAGTTTGGGAGGGACAACCACACAATGGTTTTCCTGACTAACATGCGACATTAGGACATTTGAAAAACTAGTCCAAAATTTCATCACACATTATTCACACAACATAGAACATGATGTCACTATGGCAGATCTGTGTAATACCAAGCAAAAAATAGGGGAACTATTTTCAGCTTTCCTGCAATGGTGGAGACAACTATCTAGTAGGTATTCTCTTCATCTACCTGAACGAGAGCTAGTGGAGATATTTATCTCCAACTTGAACGATGAAATGGAATTCCACCTAGACATGAAGGGCACATAATCCTTTGCTGACATGATCACCCAAGGGTTAAAATGTGAATGGACCCTCATTAAAAAGGGACATATCAAGATATACAGTGAACCAAAAGATGGCCCTCGCTTGTGCTTTAACAGTGATAAACCAAACTTCTGGAATAAAAACAAAAACATCGTCAATGACGGGGCTGTAGATGCAAGGATTATAAAGAGTGCGCAACTTGTGGTCTGATTTGTGGGGTAAAATCCCCCTCCTAAAAACAACACGGTTGCCCCTTCGCAAAATCAAGGATGCAATGCATCGCAAGAGGAACCAAGACAACGACAACAAAATTATAAACCAAAACGTACATACACTCCCTTAGGGGAACTTATTGAAACAGTGTTATGACAGTTGGTCTCTTCAAATCTAGTGACCTTACCAAAGACATCTAATTACGAAACTCAGGTCAAACCTCCATGGTGGAGAGATAATGAACATTGCGAATTCCACCAAGGGAAAGGGCATAAAATAAGTAACTGCCATAGACTAAAAGATCTTGTTCAAGATCTTATTGACCAAGGAGAGATTTAAATCGAAGGACATGACCCAAAAACCTATAATAATGATCATCTCATGTTTAAGAATCTGCTTCCATCACAAGATCAAAGGGGTCCTTCCACTTCAAAATAAAACATAGATACAACTGATTATACGCGAGCCACCTATAATTACACTGTGAATCAACTATATGATGCCAATGAACAAATTGCAACCATCAACATCAAAGATCCAACCCTACCTGCAATGTTGTTATGCGTCGTAGCAAGATCACCATTAAAGAAGCTCCACAAGGCACAACATCCATCCCAAAGCAGTATAACCTTGTGGAATAGTTGGATAAGACGCCCACACTTATATCCATATTAGAGCTTTTGTGCCTACCCCTGTCTCATAAAACAATCTTGGATCAAGCTCTCCAAGAGGCGTCTGTCCCTGCCAATCTAAATATAGATCAATTTCAAGATATGGTTGGTAATCTGAGGTCATTACCATGTCTCACTTTCTCTGAAAGCGAGAATACATCCTTCCAACAACCTCATAATGCCTCACTCCATATTGAAGGGTTTATCAACCAACACAGGATCAAGCGATCTTAATTGACAATGGAGCAGGCCTAAATATCGGTACATTATAATTGGTCACAATATTGGGATATGCAATGGAATCCATGGACCCCCACAAAAAGATAACCATAAAAGCCTATGATGATACAGAGCAATCTTCAAAAGGAGCAGTTGTATTATCAATCCGAGTGGGCCCAGTGGTGAAGCACATCATATGTCAAGTTCTGGACCTTCCTCTACTATATAATTTGTTGCTAGGAAGACCTTGGATACATGCCATGCAAGCCGTTCCATCCACCTATCACCACTGTATCAATTGCCCTCATAACGGTGTAGAAATTATAATACTGGGCGATGCAAATCCATTTGCATATTGTAATAATATCAACCATCAGCCATAGATTACCATTCCTAACAACAGAGAAGCTATCCCATCCACATCATATGTAAGTCTAGCCTCTCTTTCTAGTTCAAAGACCACTATACCAAAGCAAGAGAAGCTAAAAATGAAAATGGCTGAGGAAGGTCCTGGGGAGTACAATCTAAGCCAACTCTTTTGTGTTGGGCAACTAGCCACTTCCCCTAGAACTCATGGTAAGCCTCAAAGGTTACTTCAAACACCACTGGTCAAGCCAGCATGCACTTTGGCGGCTTTTATCCTTGGAAAGAGTTAGGAAGAGGAGACCAGAGATGAGGACTTAACAGAATGGATCTATAAAGACCCCATCACCACGAAAATCCCACAAGCTAAGCTTCCCACAGATCAATATGGCAAAGGCCTTACCATTATGCAAATAATGGGCTATGATGGTTAGAGTGCTTTAGAACCTTACAAGCAAGGATGACACGAGCCATTACAACCTGAATTAAAGCCTAAAGATAACACTGGATTAGGCTTTCAGAAGGAGACTCTTCCTAAGCTCAGATTCAAAGGGAAACCCAACAAACCTCTATATCAGCCTAATACTCTAAAGAGGCCACCCTTGATTATATCAACACTACCAAGAACTGCACCAACTACCCCAATGAGGCTGAAAATCATAGCAATACCATCCACAACACCAATCATCCCACCAATCACAACAACAACCCGATCAATAGCAACAACCGTATCAACAACACCATTAGTAGTATCAGAACCTCCAACAGTATCGAGAACACTGATAATTCCATCAGAAACAACAGATTCAACAATGCTGATACTCCCAGTATCAGATTCACTGATCCCAATAATCCTCCCTACAATACCAATCATTTCATCTATAAAGATACATCAGCCAGTTACACTTGAAGTGTTCAACTTAAAAGATATCCCTATTTGGTATAGTAATCAGATGTTGGAAAGCAACTCATAGACCGACTCACATGATTGGGAATTTGATTCTGTACATCTCAATACTTCAGATGAGGAAGACACATCACCACCTCCACCTCACAAAGAAATTCCTATTTACGGAGAAGCACAGATTAAAACCTCCTGGGTTTCTGAATTGGAAACACCTTCCATAGACCCTACGTCACATCCTACGCCTAATTCTAACAGGGAGAGTACCATTAAGGACCTTCACCACAAAATCTTAACCCTCACTAATACATCTTATCAACTTAACCTGATCGATGAGGTAATGTCCATTATCCATCCCGAACTCATCGAATGGAACCAATCCAATCCCCCATGCCTTGACCACTTCCAAAACCATGAGGTGATCATTGACTTTTTGGAACTACGAGATAACATACCAAGAGAGGATCACAAAGCTGGATTTGCCATTGAACTTAATAGCACAACATACTTCGGGCGGATGCCAAACCTTTCAGTTGCAAAAATATAACAATAAAACATGGATCTTCCAGTGAAAACCACACTGTGGCACTGTTTGATCCCAAAAAAGTAAAAAGAAAGAGTGTATCCAATGGTGAAAACCTCTCTGAGGTGCCTAAGGATGAAAGGTTTGACTTTCTCCCCTCTAGTGCAAATTGGGAACAATCAATGATCCTTATAGAGGAAACAAAAGAATTCAACGTGGGGAGTCCTGAGACTCCTCACCAAATACATCTGGCATCTCTTTTAACTCTAGAGGAACAACCTAAGTTTGTAGAATTCTTCCAGAAGTGTTAGATCAACTTCGCATGGTCATATGCGGATATGCTTGGTCTAGATCCTAATTTAGTCATGCATCACCTCACTGTGGTCGAAGGAGCTAAGCCTATCAAACAGAAGCTTCACAAGATGCACCCCCAGATTGCGGTACTAGTCAAAGAAGAAATTAAGAAACTCCTGGATGTTAGTTTTATTAGACCAATTGATTATGCAGATTGGATATCCAACATTGTACCTGCTGGCAAACCAAATGGGGGCATCTGTATCTGTACTAACTTCAGAGATCTAAACAAGGCATGTCCTAAAGATGATTTCCCCCTACAAAACATTAACATGATCATGGACCTAACAACAAGACATGCTATGCTTTCTCTTATGGATTGCTTTTCAGGGTAGAACCAGATAAATATTGCACCAAAAGATCAACATAAAATTACTTTCACATGACCATGGGGAACATACTGTTGGAATGTGATACTTTTTGGTCTAAAGAATGCAGGGGTGACCTATCAAAGAGAAATGACCAGCATCTTTCATGATATGATGCATACATAATGGAGGATTATGTTGTTGACATACTAGAAAAATCATTAACAATAGAAAGTCATCTTGCAATATTAGAGAAAATCTTTGATAGACTAGAACAATATCATGTTCAACTCAATCCAAAGAAATGTGTCTTTGGAGTAACCTCAAGGAAGCTTCTCGGATACATTGTCTCAAGAAAAGGAATTGAGGTCGATCGGGAAAAGGTCAAAGAAATCATGGACATGCCACCTCCCAAGAACATCAGTCAGTTAAGGACACTACAAGGGCGACTACAATCCATCTAAAGATTCATTGCACAACTAGCAGATAAGTGTCATCCCTTCACACATCTGTTACACAAAAACATCCGCTTTCAATGGGATGCTAGATGCCAACAAGCATTCCAGATGCTTAAGGACTATCTCTTGAATACACCATTGCTGATCCCACCAGATCCAGGTAGACCTCTATTGCTCTATATTTCAGCCACCAATACGACATTAGGAGTACTGCTGGCACAACACAATGCAAAAGGGAAAGAGTGTGCTATATACTATATCTCTCGCACACTGGTCGGATATGAACTCAATTACACACCTATTAAGTGAGCTTGCCTAGCAGTAATCTTGGCAGCCACTAAACTGAGGCACTACCTGTTAACACATAAAGTACAACTCATTGCAAAGATCGATCCTCTAAAGTACCTACTCAACAAAGCAGCATTGACAGGCTGCTTGGCCAAATGGGTGATGATTCTGAGTGAATTTGACATTGAGTATGTGGACCATAAGGCTATAAAGGGCCAAGTTATTGTAGATCAGTTGGCCGATGCATCCCTCATAGGTGATCATCCTCTTGTTTCCAATTTTTGAGATGAAGAGATCTTCATGATCATAGCGACACAACCATGGGAGCTCTACTTTGATGGTTCATATAGTAGGCATGGCTCGGGGGTAGGCATCTTGTTTATCACACCTCAAGGTGACAACATCCCAAAGTCTTATAGACTAACTTTTCCATGTACAAACAACATAGAAAAATATGAGGCCTTGATCACATGACTCAAACTAGCCATACAGTGGAAATTGAAAGAGCTACAGGTATATGGCGACTCCCAACTGGTCATCCGACAAGTCACAGATGAATATTGGACCAAGGATGATAAAATCATGTTGTACAAGCAAATGGTGGAGAGTTTAAAAGCATCATTTATGAGTATCACCTTTGAACAAATACCCAACAATCATAATCGAGCTGCTGACGCCATGGGTACCATTGCATCTCTCCTAGATCTTCCACAAAATTCAACATGCTACGAGTTCTTGGTAGAACAAATTTGGATTCTTGCTTATGATATCCCTGAATCCAAGATGATATGTCACCTTGT
Organism: Cryptomeria japonica; assembly: GCF_030272615.1. Classification (NCBI taxonomy): domain Eukaryota; kingdom Viridiplantae; phylum Streptophyta; class Pinopsida; order Cupressales; family Cupressaceae; genus Cryptomeria; species Cryptomeria japonica. The sequence goes on from NC_081410.1 coordinate 21,772,785, forward strand.
TGGTTCTGAATCCTCATGGTATGGTGAGTTCTACACGTACCTTTGCGATCACACACTCCCTCCTAACCAATCGAATAACCAACACAAAACCTTCATTTGCCAAACCGCTCGATACACCATCATTGTTGAAACCCTATACCGACACAGTCTTGATGGTACTCTCCTTCGATGTTTGGAACAAGATGAGACAACAAAGGCCTTGGAAGAGGTACATGAAGAAATTTGTGGGACTCACTCAAGCGGTCCTTCCTTAGCAAAGAAGATCATGCATTGGATACTATTGGGCATGCATGAAAAAAGACTCCTACTATTTTTTTCAGAAAATGCAAGAAGTTCCAAGTTCATGGAGACCTGATACATGCACTAGCCCAAGAATTGTAACGAATCACAACACCATGGCCCTTTTGTCAATGGGGACTTGACCTTGTGGGTAAAATCCATCCATCTTCATCCAACGGCCACAAATTCATTATTACCGCCACCGAATACTTCACAAAGTGGATCGAAGCTGTTCCACTTACCCAAGTCACCGACAAGCAGATCGTCTAATTCATCCTTAATTACATCATCTTCTGGTATAGTGTACCCATGTCCATCATCATAGATAACAAACTTCCTTTCAAAAATTAGGATGTCCGTGAGCTCTGTGAGAAGTTTCACATCCAACACCGCTTTTCCACTCCCTATTACCCACAAGGAAATGGTCAAGCCGAAGCATCGAACAAGAACATATTGAGAATCCTCAAGAAGATAGTCAATGGTGCCGGCCGTGATTGGCATGTTCAATTAAATCCAACACTATGGGTGTATCGAACTAGCACTCGAACCCCTAAAGGCACAACTCCCTATTTACTGGTCTATGGCGCAAAAGCCATCCTTCCTATTAAGGTCAAGATACCATCTCTATGGGTTTCCTTGCATAATCTGATAGATGATGAAGTATACCGAGTCTCCCATCTTCAAGACTTGGAACTACTTGATGAAAGGCAACAAGCTGCATACAACCATCTCAAGGCCTATCAGCAACGCATGAGCAGAAGCTATAATCATCTAGTTAGACCTCGTACATTTGAGGTAAGTGATCTTGTTCTAAGAGAGAATCCTCATAACCAACCAAATGGAGAACATCAGGGTAATTTTGAATCAAAGTGGTTGTGTCCATATGTTATCACTACTATATTTGGGTCCGGGGCATATCAGTTGGCTGCTTCAGAAGGAGAACTGCTAGCAGGTTCGATCAACAACATTTACCTCAAACGGTTCCATACATAAGTTGTACAAAGCATCTGGCTCCAATACATATCAGAAAGAACACCGAAAACATTCAGATGAAAGTCCTAAAGAAAATACCAAAAAATCAAAATAGTAAAGAAAAATCATGCATCCAAATGGTGAACAAGCACTCCGGTAGCACCTTGGGTAAGTACGATGGTGAAAACCTGGCAAACAGGCACCACTCATAAAGGCTATGGCTCCATTGTATTTTTAGACTTGCTATGATCGCATTCATTGCATCCACTCATCCATCGGTCAAAACCATGTCTTGTTATTGATCTTCAATCAAGGATAGTACTTCGTGCGTCTTGCATCCCGCTTTTTTTTCATAGTCATGTCTAAATTGGGGGCAATGCCCTTAACCTATTGATGGAAGTGGATTATGCATTACTTGTGATTCATTGAGTTCTTCATTCAAAACTATCTCACAAAATCCAAAAACATTCAAAACAACTCACAAAATCCAAAAATATCATAAAACATAAAAAATTGACCAAAAACATGGCCACGCATGAAAATCCTTTGTACATACGCATCAAAGAAGACATCAAACAAACATTTTTGAAACGATGACCACTTATCAAATCAACCAAACGATCAACATCAACACACAACTGTCTTAACAAGGATGTATCCTTCCTTACCAAAACAAAGACATGATAACATTTTCTTTGACAAGAAATTTTTGTTTAAGCTATCAAGTACTTGGTCGGTTTGTAAGTTATTTATTCATTTATGACAGGTTCCTATGCTACTCTGGGATATCCACAAGTGATTAGAGTAGCCAAGATGGTTACTAAGTATCATTTTGTTTATTATCTATGAATTGTTCCAATGAAGTTCTGGGGCAAGTACTAATGGTGTCTACGTGGGAAGTTCACTAAGCTATGTGATATTATGCAAAATATAGTCATGGATCACTATGGCTTGCTGACTACAGCGTATACCTCGACCATATGAGCATGAACCATTATGGAGGGTCCATATTTATGCTGGTTTCTTACAGGTACAATGCTCCAAACTTGATTCCTACTGCCTCGTCCAAGATTGATACTACCATTGCTCAATGATGAAAAATAAAGCACTATGGATCGTCATTTCATCTCATCTGTATTTATTGCATTTTGTTGCATTCCATCCATCCATACATCCATATAGCTGCATATCATTCATACATAGTAATGACAATGCATACTCGATTTTTTTCAATCTTCTTCCACAGGAATGGGTCCTAAGTCCTCCATATCTTCTATATAACATCAAATCCCCCCTCACCCTCCCCATCTAGGTCCTCCATATCTTCTATCTAACACTCAATCCACCCCTCACCCTCCCTATCTAGGTCATCATCATAAATCCCTTCATCATTTCCCACCAACCCAATCAAGCCACATTCATCACCGTCCATCTCTAACAAGAGGGGTTGCATTTACCATCCTAAGTCATCCACACAATCAAGCTAGTTAATTTGTCTACACAGGCACATCGACTCACACACACCTCGACTATCAACAGATACTCTGATCAAGTATCTTCGGGTCTCAATAGGTAATCGATCATGACAAACCTAGAGTACAACAGGCATTTCTCATAACGACCTAGTCTCAACGGGGCTGCTATGATTCACCACAAACAACCTACAATGAAAACACTATCAATTGATCAAACCAATCATACACAATCAACAAAGACAATTACATCAATTGTCTAAGTCTCAACGAGTATTTTTCTTCAGATACCTTGACTTAATCGGGCGATTACATAAATTGTCTAAGTCTCAACAGGTCAATTTGATTCAATTACTCAGACTTTATCCTGTCCAAGCGAACAACTGACATCAACTGTCATGTTTTGACTCGACTGGGGCAATTCCATCGATTGCACTAGATTGTCCAACCAATTTTGATCAATTGTATTGTATCAATCAAAAGCACCAACACTGCATTTGTACCGTATCTCCTGCATGACCTAAGGGTACTCACTGGCTTCTCATTTCTCCGTTTTAACTCCGATTTCTTCCATTCTTTCACCATTATTGGAATAAAGTAATATAATTTATTTTAATAAAAATCTTATTTTCCCTCACCCACCAAACCCACTTGCAATCCTAAATCCCCTTCTAGACTCTTCTAACCACTTTCTAAATTCTTTTAATCATTCCTAACTAGCTTAATCCCATCCCCTAATTATTGTCACATTCCTAAGCAACTTGAACTCACTTCTCAAAGCCTCCAAAGTCTTTGAAAAACATTTAATGCTTTATTTGTTCAACAAGCTAACCCCTAAATTCTTCCAAACCACTAGTGGCTCTTACACGACCATTAATGGATCTTACATAACCATTTATGGTTAAATCCACTTGCCCCCATGGTTAGAGACTTTCTCTCTAACTCAACCCTCATTTAACCCATGGGTCTCTTCAAGCATTTATTGCTTTGACCATGGTTATCCTCACTAACTCTTGCACAAGAGTTTATCCATTGGATAAAGACATTATTTCTTGGATAATGGCTTTATTCTTTCAACTCAACATTAACCTTACCTCCCAAGTTAACCCTCAAGTCATGTCAAGCATTTAATGCTTATTCGCTCTCCTCTAAACCCATCTCTTGTTGACATTTGTCACCCTGGGATTAGATTGAAAGCCCTCACATAGATCATAAACCCATCAATCCTGACCCTTGATGAGATTACTCAATCTCAGCCATCCATATCTCCATTTTACCTATAAAAAGAGCTCATTTCTTCATAATCCAGATCCTGAAATCTTGTATGCATCTAATTTATAGTGAAATTTAGAGAGTATTTAGCATAATCATCTACATTTGTCTTTTTGAGCTAAAATTAACATTAGATAATTAGATAATATCTTGTTTTAGCTTGTTCACATTTGCTTTCTCATAAGGTTTTATTCTACAATCTTGAACCTCCATAAGACATCTAGAATAGTGGAAAAAGCAACTAAGAGCTACACTCATTTGGGAACTTGGAGAGGAGAGGAACAAGGGAGGAGTAGCTACAAACATGGCGGAGGGAATTTGGAGATGTCTTATTGCATTTCTTAGATTTGTTAAGCTTTTTATCTTATGTTTTGTGTCTCTCTTGATATGCTTGCTTAGGATAGTATTTGATTTGTGATTTCTAACACTAACACTTGGTTTGTTTCTTGTGTGTTTGTGTTTGTCTTGACAATATCCTCACAATCCTTTTTGCAGAGCATCACATACATACACACACACACACACACACACACACATATACATAGATATATATATATATATACATATGTATATATCTATACATATGTATATATATACATATGTATGTATATAGATATATACATATGTATATATATATATATATACATATGTATATATATATATATCTATGTATATGTGTGTGTGTGTGTGTATATATGTATTTTTTATTTTTTGTTTTGTGGTATCTGGCTTCTATCGTGTTCTTCTTTTCTATTCTCTTTGTTTCTCCTTTTCTCTTTCTTACACACACACACACATACACACACACACACACACACACACACACACACATATACTTTTTTTCTTGTTTATGTATCCCCTGCTTCTAGCTTTCTTTTCTTTTCTTCCTCTTTTTTCTTTTCTTTTCTTCCTCTTTTTTCTTTTCTTTTCTTTCTCTTTTTTGTTTTGTTTTCTTTGCTTTTACTTTTTTCCTTTTCTCTTTCTGCCCTTCCTTTTTGGTTCTATTGTTCTAACACACACACACACACACACACACACACACACACACACACACACACACACACACACAAACAATTCATTTTCTGTTATCTATATGTTTCTTCATTTTGCGCCTTGTTAGATAGGTAAATTTTAGCAAGGGTCTCTTCTCTGTTTTAAGTTATGGAGTCAAAATGATTGCCTTGTTGACTAGGTCAAAAGAAAAAATTGTAATCTTGTGATAAGCCTATATTTTATTGCATCATAAGTTTACTTTATCATTCTTGAAATGGTTTTAGTATCATTTATAGTATCATAATAAATAAACTCATGTATACCATTTTTTTTCTTTGATTTATCATATTTGGCATATTTTCACACACAGATTTGAGGATGACAAGAAGCTAGTTTGGAGCTCATCATTGGATCAAAGGGTTTCAACATAAAGGAGAAGCATTCAAATAAAGGTGCACTATTCTAAACCTTTTCATTTTCATTCTAAAATTTATCATAATCTTTTTTATTTACCATAAAATCATTTCCTTCTTTAGATCAACTTGCTTTTTGTGTCATCCACATATTGAAAATGGGATTAAAATCAACCTTTTACATTTCAATTTGGGACTTAAAATTAACAAGTGTCTATTCATCCCCAAGATCACCTATGTATGTTATCCTCTTGGAACCCAACGATAACCTTAAGTGGTTAGAAATAAGTGATCTTGTTTCTATTTTTAGGAGGCCTACCTAGAGAAGTGATCACTCTAGGGGACAACCCCAAGTTCCATATTCCATGGATGAATTGAAAGACACCTCTTGGAAGTGAAATATTGTAAATTTGGGCTAAGCCTCTATGAACTTTATACCTTAGAGAAGTTAAGGTGGAGAGTGGGCTACCCTCTCCTCCTAGCTGTTTGACAATATTTCTCTTTCAATTCATGGATTTAGGCCTCATGTGCACCCTTATGGTATATAGAGGATACCCCTAGTTGAACTTGTAAAGGCTATAGTAGAAATTTTTGGCCATCATTTCTTGTGTATTGCAAGGATTGATAATCCCACTTGAGTAGGCTTGTTGGTGTGTTTTATGTGCTTTAATGTTTAGACCATCTTCCCCACTTGAAACCAAAAGAGGACACATAATCCAAATTGAGCCATATGATCTTTTATTTCACATTTATTTCTTGTTTGTTTTCATACTTAATAAAATATCCAAAAAAATCATAAAAAAATAAAAAAGCCATAAAAATCAAATATAAACAAACCCAATAAAATTAAAGCAAACATCATGGAGTGGTATTACACATTTTGTATTGAAGGAAAACAATTTATCCCTCCAATTGAGAGACCATATGAGAACTTACCATTTTACCTCCAACCAACATGTCAATCCAAATTGGGTTCATTCCTCTTTCAATTTATGTGGGTTAATTGGGCTAGTTAGTGGTTTTATTGTCTTAAAACCTATTTCCTATTTTTCCCCACATTACAAAGTGAAATTCAAGTTAATTCGCTCCTTGATACCAATCCGTCCCATGATTCAAAAATCCTAGAACTAATGCCACCATGCACTCCATTTCCAATCAAAGTCACTGAAGGGATTCCCATTCAAGATCCATCCCCATCATGCCAAAACATGGACTCCATCCAAGAATCCCCAATGCATATCTAACTTCATGCCCCATTTCAAGAGGATAATTCAAAGCACAAAGAAACAAGTTCTAAAATGAATCAAGATGAAGATCCCAAAGCTTTCCCATTCTATCTAATTTTTTATGAAGATACCATCTCCCTAGAATCTCATGATGATCTCACCATCCATTTTCATTCCATCCAAGATGATGCCCTTCCATCTCAAGAATAAAGTATCCTTTCAAGTCCCATTCATAATCCACTTCCTAAGAAAGATCATGATATCCCTTCCATCCTTTCAAATGATCCTAATCAAAATCAAGAGAAAAGCACCCTTTCCACCCCATCCAATTATCCTCTTCTATGTCAAGATAAAATTATCCCTTTGTCTCCTTGACATAACCTTCCATATCCTCCTTAAGACCCCACCATCCCTCCTAATCTCCTCATGATCCTAATACTCCTCAAGATACCGTCACCCCTATCAAGGCTATTCATGAACCCCTTACATATCAACTTGGGTCGTCTACTTTCATTCAATCCGGTTTACTCCATGAGCTTATCATTCCTTCTATACCATATGCTCCTCAAAATGGACTCGTGTCATGTTTCATAAGTAATAAGTATCCCATTGCTAAAGGATTTTTCAATGCACACATTATCAAGGAAAAGGGTTAGGCATCCATGAACAAGGTATATTAGAGCCTCTTCATACAAAAACAAATCCTAATTTTTATGGCCTTGGATACATAGCTAACTCTCAAGATGTTGGTATCCTAATAAGTCTCACATTGCTCCATCTAAACCTAAACATACACATTCCCTATACTATAAATCCATCTTAGGTCCTTATACCCAAAAAGTTATTCGTTCATCCCTTCCATCCATCTTAGGTCTTTATATCCGTCCATCAACTATCCATATTACCCCTAGCTCACAATCCACTTACCCTATCATAAGTCAAAATCAACAAAGGCACACATGCTTGAGAAGGTTCCCACCATTCACCTACATCAACTCATCTAAAAGACCTCCATATCATTCCTACCCACTCATGAATCCCAATACTTTTGGAAGCTACTTGGATGCCAAGCATAAAGTTTATAAGTTCAAAAATCCACATATATTCAAAGATCAACATGTCACATCTAAGAGACATGTAAAAAAAAGAAAAAAAATGATCAAAAAGAAAATTTAAGAAATATCCAAAAGGCCACAAATGGCTATTAAAAGAATGGAAATAAAAAACCATGTGGGTTCCTAAGTGTAATGGTGGGAAAATGATGAGTGATGAATCAAGAGGAAAACTACCCTTTCCCTCAAAGAGAGATGAGAGTTTCACTATCAATTATCCTTCAAGAACTTTCCACCATTATATTGGGAAGATAGGGGATAAGATTCAATAGATTGAATTCTGAATGAAATAAGAATGTTATGACGACCCCTTCTTCCTTTGTTTGATTTAGAAAGGAATTGATTAAATTATGTAGTACAAAATTGACAAAGAATTGATTATAACTTGGGATCGGAATATGGGATAAAGATGTGCACCTGAATTTGCTAGTAAAATGTTGAGATGAAGTCACCCTGCAAATTTGATGAAAATTTGCACGGACCGTGGCAGGAATGTACACAGTCCTCCGAAAAATCCATGAAACGAAAATGGTTTTTTGGCCTTTGCAAATGAAACCTGAATCTGAAAGTACAGCTGCACACCTGCAACCTACACACAAGAAAGAGAGCGAAATGTGTTGGGATTGGGGGTTTACCTTTAGGTCAAACCCTAGTTTTGGAATTAACCAAGTAATGAAAGAAAATACTTGCAAGTAGATATAAATAGAAAATTGAATTGTAAATCACCTCAAGGGAGGTTGTAGTAGCAATGTTGATAGACACACTTGTATGGAATTGTATGTTGGAATAAATATCCTCTTCAATGTTTGAATACTTGACTTGAATGCAACACCTAGCCTTGAAGAGAGACTTGCGAATGCTCAATGCTGGAAAAAAATGCTTGAATGCTTGAATTCTCTAGAATTCTTGATCGCTTGTGCACTTCCCACTTGTCCAGCTTATGCAAATGAGAGGACAAATGCCCCCTTAAATAAATGTTTGTGGATTTGATTTTCATCATGGACTAACATTGGGGAGGTTTCCTGCTTGAGGCACAACCCACAAGACATGCCCTAGGAAGGGTCCTTCCCTAAAATAGGGCAGGGAAAGGGGCACCAAGCCCCTATCCAAGGGGGGATAGGGCACCACACCCCTGTCCCACCCCTTCCTCCAGGACATAATGTAGTCAGAGTGATGCAGAGGCCAAGGGAGAAGCTGATTTTGCAAGCCGAGCACTCTCTGGTCTCCGATCAGGCTAGAGGATTTTAAGCTCACATGTGTGAGGACCCTAATGCAGTCAAAAATGGCTAGGGTTGCAATTTTATGACACTACATTTAGCCCCCACTTTAGCAGGAGTATAAGCGTATGCCAATGCTGCTAATAAAGTACAAGGAAACAAGATTAAAAGACTTTTACCACGTCAAGGAGGCAAGATGCACCAAGCCCCTAGTGGACTTAGGATCTTATGACTTCGATTGACTGAGTAAAAGGGAAGATCGAGAAGGGGAGAACCATGACTGCAAGTAGCAAAGTTCCCTTCACTATGAGTCATGAAAGCAAGGATACTAAAGATCACAAAGAAAAACCAAAGTTCACTAAGTAATTCTAAGTATCACAAGAAGGAAAGTATGAGTGGAGTGTATGCCCCCATGTTAAAGTGATCACATGCACCTTATCGGGAGCGATTTATTTAAGGTAGTATACACCCAAGAGAGAGAGAACAATAGGAGCACATTATCGCAAGGATTTAGCCCCCAATCAAGGAATAAACCCAAGGATAATGAACAGAAAACACGAGGTAGTGTCTCTTTCCTCGGGGTCAGTATGTTGTATGATAAATCATGTATATCATGTATGTATATGCATATAATAATCTTCATTCCCTAAAGAAGGACACTACCTTAGAAGAAAGGGAAGAGAGGATGTCTTTTGAGTCAACATGAAAGAGACCAATAAAAGATCTCAATGCTTTGCATCGTCCCCAAGTATAAATTAAGGGAACAATAGAAGAATAGGGATACACATAGAAGAATGGTCACAACAAGAGAAAGGAAAGAGAGAAAGATCTGCAATGCTAATATTGCTAATCTAGCATGACATCTGCCTCCCTATCTTGCTGATCACTATTTCAGGAAGGTTAGTAACACGCCAGAGGAGCGACATCGAACACAACAGATGGAGCTATCACAAGATCCAAACAAGGACTATGCTCATGTTGTAAGTCAGGTTGTTTGATTCTAGGAGCTAGGATTAGGGTTTTTGAAAACTCATCCGATAAATGTCTGTCCATATCAACATACTCATACTCACTGTCAGAAGAATTTGGAGTTGTATTATCATTATGAATAACATTTTCACCCATTTCTTCATCAAAATTTAGAGAGAGGAGCAAGAACACGAATAGGAGCAAAACCATCACATGTTTTATGTAACTTATGATTTCGAGATGTTTGTTGAACGTCTTTCTTAGGAGAAAAGGGAATCATATCAACTGTTGGTGTCTGATGAGATTGAGTATTTCAAGGGATAGCTTCATGAGCTTGAACATGACGTCTTCATCGATGTTCTCTAGCACAACGATTCCGTCTAGTCTTAGTTGAAGGCTAGGAAGAAGGAGGAACATTCGAAGAAGTAGGAATGGTTTTCTCCTTTATAGTGGAAAGTTTAGGTTGAGGTCTTTTTGGTTGAACAATAGGAGAGGAAGACCTCTTCTCTTGATAAGAAGAAGGAGGTGGAACTATGCCATAGAAAGGAGGGATGTTAGGTGTAGGAAGGAGACCGGGTACATCATGAGGAGGAGGGATAGGTCTAACCTTAGGAAGAATATTGGTGTTCTCCTTAAGAGAAGGTAAAGTCACATCCATAGGAGTAGGTGGACAATTTTCCTTAGGAGGGAGATTTGTTCTATCCGAGAGGGGAAGAACCTCATGTTGAAGAATAATAGGAATGTCAAGTGTTGGCGATCTAGGTTGACTTAAGGATAAGATCACATCGTTCTTCCATTTTTGATATTATTGAAAAAGAGCATCGCTCCTTGATGGAGGAGATTGAAATTGTTTAGGCCAAAAGAGATCAATAGGAATACCGAGACTTATGTCAGATGGACAAAATAAGCTATGGTTCACGATTATGATTTCTCCACTGTGAGGAAATTTAAGACACTTGTGGATTGGAGAAGCAATAGCCTTTATGGAAGATAGCCAAGGATAGCCCAACTTCACACGAAATTGCTCAGAGGAAGGTATGATAACAAAGTCAACATCCATGGATTTAACATGAACCTCAACAGGAAGGGTGATAGAGCCAATGGTAGGACAAGAGAAGCCATCAAATAACTTCACAACTATATTAGAAGAATCATATAATGGTTTATGCAATCATAAAGTGAAAAGATACTCTTCAGTTATGACATTATCCATGCAAGAAGGATCAATCAGGGCACCACGGCAAGGGATATCCTTAATCTTTGGAACTATGTATAAAGGGCCATCGGGTGCTCTAATGGTCTCACTAGGGTCAAATGTAATACAAGGATCCTTAGGCGTATCTTGTGTTTCTACCATATTAACCAAGTTTGGAGCCATACAGATGAATGCCTCAAAAGTGAGAGAATTAGGCACAATCTCAATAACGTTAGAGGTATGAGATGGCAAGGGGTCAGTGAAAATCTTAAGATTTTGATTAGGAGGAGGAGCTGATTTATTCCCTTTATCATTCACACCTGCCACATATATAATATTATTATCAATCAAGTCTTGAACCTTATTTTTTAATGCAAAACATTTCTCAGTATCATGACCAGGTTGACGATGAAATTGACAAAAGGATTTGTTATCAAAATAAGGAGATGCAAGTTTGGAAGGATAACAAGATAAGGATTTGTTTTATAGGAGGAAGTTTGATAACATTTATTTGCAACAACTGAGACATAATATTATGTAAAGATTCATTCAAAGGAGTAAACTATCTTTCTCTTTGGAAAAATTTAGAAATAGGAGGCACACCTGTTGTAGCATTCACATGGTTGTTGTTGATTGGATCATTGAATATGATGAAGCTTATTGTTGGTTTGAACTTTGCAAACGGTTGTTAAACACTCTCCCCCTTATCACTCAGAGCTAGAGGAGTGGATTGCTCCATTTGACTCACAACTAGTTGATAATTGTGGAGTGTTGCAGATAATTGTGGAAAGTAAGTAAACTTAGACAAAAGAAGCTTTTCCTTGATATCTTTTTGTAAATTAGAAATGAAAATTCTTTGAATATCATTATCAGGTACATGAAAAGAAATTTGGGCACACAAATGCTTATATCTACCTATGAAATCAATCACTTTCTCTTTAACACCTTGTTTACAATGCATTAAATCGGTCAAAGTGATTTTAGGACCAATGTTGTTTTGAAATTGTTGGATGAAAGCATTTGCTAGTTGTTGAAAGGAAGTGATAGAATAGGAAGGCAAAGAGCAATACCATTGTAAGGCCTTATCTCTTAGTGTTCTTGTAAACAATTTTGCAAGCAATCATTGATCATAAGAAAAATCAATACACAAGGTTTGAAACATTTTGACATGCGTAACAGGATCACCTTTTCCATTATACAGTTCTAATTGAGGGATCTCCACATGTTTAGGTGGCACGAATTTAACAATATCAAGAGACAGTGGGCTCGCCACATCAAAGGTGGGCACACTAAACTTGGATTGACTCATGGAAGCAATTTTTTGTTGTAAGGAAGACATAGTTTGAGCAAGAATGTTAATTGTCATTTCGGTGGAAGAATTGATGTTAGACATAGGTGATTGAGAAGGTGGTGTGATGTTGTTGAAAGAAGGTATGGACTGAGAATAAGGTGGTGGGAGACTATGATAAGTAGGCATTGGTGATGATTGGGTAGGAAAAGGGACACTTAAAGGAGGAATAAAGTTGTTGAAGGAATTTCCCCCTTGTGTGACACTGATTGGTTGAGGAATAGTAGGAATACTCATGGAAGACATAGGTATCAATGGATGATTAAATGAAGAAGAGGGATTGCCCCCATGACCTATGGTTGTAGGAATGACATTTTGAGTTGAAGTATCCATGATGTTAGATGTGAAAGTAGGAATACTAGTCATAGGATTGGTTATAGGAATAGAGGAATTGACTTGTGTTGAAGATTGTGAGTAACCTAGGGTTTCAACACAACTCTTAATAGGCATGACATTAGAATCAAAAATTTGTGCAATGCCACACAATATATTAATTCCATTCTTATCACTTTGAAGCATGCGCTTAAGATTTTCAATTAATGGAAGAGCTTCACTATTAGGGTATTCTTGGGACATGATTAGGATGGGAATAAGAAACCCTAGTTAAGGCTTCTTCTTCATCATGAGATCTATCAATAGGCACATGATTAGGATGTGAATAATTAGCATGATCCTCATTAAAGAAGTCACCCAAATTAGGCTCCATCTCCTCGATAATTAGACCTTGGGAAGCCTTAATTCTAATGCTTCATCTAATGGGGATAGGATAGGTAGGACTAATAGTTGTAAAACTCATGCACTAAAGGGAAAATTTGAATTTTGAATTGTAGAACAAAGCTTACAAAATTGAGTAATGCAAAACTCAAGAAAATAATGATTACACAATTTGAACTTTGTTGGAGGAAGAAAATAACACAATTTCCAAAAATGAAAAGAAATTGGAATTTTAAAATTAGGGCCAAGGAAATACCACTTATTTTTAGAATTAAAATCAATGCAGACAATTATTAACCTCTTAATTTAAAAATTTTTCTTGAAAGATGCAATGTTGAATTTTGAAGGTATTTACGATTCTAGAGGGTTCAAAAATCGATAAAATCAACCAATATTTCGGATTTAGGTTATTAAATATAGTCATTTAGTCTCTCGAAATTTTGGGAAAAAGTCGAGGACCGTGGCGGGAATGCACATGGTCTGACCAAATTTTTTCAAAATTTTTCAAGGATGGATATTATGATGATTTTAATGATAACCCTAAAAAATTGGTGACTTTTACAATCTCTAGATTGGTGAAATGAAGGCACAAATGTGAAAATAGGACCCTATTAGGGTTTTGAAGAAAAAGAGGAATTGAATTGCAATTTTGAAAATGGTCAAACCTAATGGATAGAGACACTTGGGAAAATGTTTAGAAATCTGAATTGAAATGAAACTGATTTGAAATTTGCACAAAATCCAATTAATTTTGAAAATTAGGGTTTTATGACCTAACCACTTAATTTTAAAATTTGAATTTTGGGAAAAAGAGGGGAAATTGAAAATTTGAATTGTAGGATTGGAGATGAATCTGAGAACAATAAGGAATTTTAAAATTAAATGGAAATCCAATTTTTGCACAAGTTCAAGATGATTTTTGAAAATTAGGGTTTTAACAAGTAACCTCTTAATTTTGTAATTTTTAATTGCAAATTGAACAAGACAATAATGAAATTGAATCTGACAAACAAAGCAATTTTCAGATCTAAGATAACCACAAGCAATTTTTACAAATCACAATTTCAATTTTAATTTTAAAAACTAGGGTTTTTAATGAATTAACCATTAAGTTTGTAGAAATTTGAAACTTGTAAATGAAAAATATGCAATTTTGTTCAAAGGAAAGCATGCAAGATGTTGTGTTCATCAAAATGTAATGGTGAGAAAATGATGAGTGATGATTTAAGAGGAAAACTACTCTTTCCCTCAAAGAGAGATGAGAGTTTCACTATCAATTATCCTTCAAGCACTTTCCACCATTATATTGGGAAGATAGGGGATAAGATTCACTAGATTCAATCTCCACACAAAGATGATAGATTGAATTCTGAATGAATTAAGAATGTTATGATGACCCCTTCTTCCTTTGTTTGATTTAGAAGGAATTGATTAAATTATGTAGTGCAGAAGTGACAAAGAATCGATTATAACTTGAGATCGGAATATGGGATGAAGTTGTACACTTGGATTTGGCAGTAAAATGTCAAGATGAAGTCGCCTTGCAAATTTGATGAAAAGTTGCCCAGACTATGGCGGGAATGTACACGGTCCTCCGAAAAATCCATGAAATGAAAAGGTTTTTACGCCTCTCCAAATGACGCCCAAATCTGAAAGTATAGCTGCGCACTTGCAACCTACACAGAGAAAAGAGAGGGAAATGTGTTGGGATTGGGAGTTTGACTTTGTCAAACCCCAGTTTTGGAATTAACCAAGTAATGAAAGAAAATACTTGCAAGTAGATGTAAATAGAAGACTGAATTGTAAATCACCTCAAGGGAGGTTGTAGTATCAATGTTGATAGAAATGCTTATATGGAATTGTATGTTGGAATCAATCTTCTCTTCAATGGTTGAATCCTTGACTTGAATACAACACCTCGCCTTGAAGGGAGACTTGAGAATGCTCAATGCTAGAAAATAATACTTGAATGCTTGATCGCTTGTGCACTTCCCACTTGTCCAATGTATGCAAATGAGAGGACAAATGCCCCCTTAAATACATGTTTGTGGATTTAATTTTCGTCACGGGCCGACATCGGGGAGGTTTCCTGCCCGAGGCACAACCCACAAGACCTTCTCTAGGAAGGGTCCTACCTTAAATAGGGCAGGGACAGGGGTGCCACACCCCTGTCCAAGGGGGGATAGTGGTGCCACGCCCATATCCCACCCTTTTCTCCAAGGCAGAATGCAGTTGGGGTGATGCAGAGGCTAAGGGAGAAGCTGTTTTCACAAGCTGAGCACTCTCCCATCTCCGATCAGGATAGAGGATTTGGGTTCACATGCGTGAGGACCCTAATATAGTAAAAAATTGCTAGGGTCACAATTTTATGACACTACACTAAGTTGCTCATAGAATCAGTGCATTCCAAAGAATCACAAAAAAAATCAAAATAAAAAATCATGTGGATTCTCAAGTTGCTCCATCTTAAAGAAAAATCAAAATTGGAATCCAAACTTGCTAATCCAAAGGCTTCTGTCACTCTTCCCTCCAAACATCTCCCACCTTTTGAAATCTATTTTGGGTCCCTATTTACCAATGTCCACTATCGAAAATCATTCATCAACTCCCTCATCCATTTTGGGTCCTTATGTCCCAAAATCCACATCTTCTTCCCCATCAAATTATCAAACTCCAAAATCCATTCTTCCTCCATCACTTTGCCACCCTTCATGGTGTGTACCAAATTTGACCTTGCCAAAATTTCTATCCATCCTTACATAAATATTCCAACACCCTATCCATTATTCAACACCTGTTTTCTATCCTTCCATATGTTTGCAAAAATCCTTACCCCTTTTCACCTTATCATCCATTTCATCTCCCTTTGCCATCACCCTATCAATGTCTTTGAGCACGTATTCAATAGACATGATCCATTGTAGCACATAATTTTAGGAGTACTATCCAAAGGACAACAAGATGCTTAAGTCGTCCCTCCATCTCCTATCATGCATCCATTATCTTCCAAAAAAGTCAAAAAAAAAAAGAAGAAAAAAATAAAATTAAATTAAAGAGAAATAATTCATCCAATGGTAAAAATCAATTCTTGTGGCGCCTTGGACAAATACCATGATGAAAACCTAGCAAACAAGCATCATGTGTAATCCCTTTTACTCTTTCACTCTACACTTGGGGGCAAGTTTCATCCTCCATTATCCCTCATCCACCATTATCCTTCATTGACCCTATCTATGTCCATATTCCCTTTTCCACCTTTGATCCTGACAAAGTTAAGGATCTCTATGAGCATCATGCATTCTATTTGCTTCACCTTATCCACACCCTTCACCCCATATCTATTATCTTATCCATTTCTTGCTTCTATCATCCCTTATCACTTTTAATCTTTCTTATACTATTTGTATCCAACCTCCATCCTATCCATCCCTTGATCTTGATCAAAATTAAGGACATAGAATTAAAAACATATTTTTAGAAACCTCTTGACATGTCCATTCTTGTGAACCAAATGCCATTCAAAGCATAATGCCCTTCAATGAATCTTACATTGCCATATCCAATCCCTTAGCTTGGCTAAACATGTTATCCCATTGCGAGATAGTCCTTGAAAATCAAGTTAGTCTTGATTTTGGATAATAAGTTGCCTCCATCCTTCACTTATCCATTTTCTTCTCAACAGTTCACTCATCCACTCATAATGCCTTATGCCTTGCTAGATATTAGGGGCAAAAAAATATCTTATTTGAGAATGAATCCTGATATCTCATAAACCTCAGTCAATCATGTGAACAAACTTTTAAAATTAAAAAATAAAAGTTTAAAATCCAAAAAGTAGTAAATTTTTTTTAAGAAAACAATTTTTTTTTTTTTTTTTTAAAAAACAAAAAAAATAAAAAACTTTTTAAATACAAATAAAAATAAAAATATAATTTAAAAATAAAAATAAAAAATACTTGTAAAGTCCAAAAAATCAAAAAACTTTTGAAATCCAAAAAAAAAAAAATAAATTTTTTTTTTCAAAAATTTAAAATCGATAATAAACTATTTCTTGCTAAGACATTGGCACTTTGAACAAACACAATCAAAACATCACACAAAACACCAAGCTTAACAAATCACAAATCAACAAATTAACTACTGAGCTTGTCTACAACCTATCGATCAACTAGCTATGAATTTTAACATCTTTATAAAACAATGTGCCTCTATGAATACATCATTCCTAGAACAAGCGCCCTGTCAAATATCATAGCCCACGAATAATTCTTTCTTGCAAATGACTTCCTAGCCGACATCATTTTAATAAGAACACTTTTCTTTGGCAAGAAGATTTAAATGACTGTTGACTTGTTTGGTCCAATGATTCTTATCTTTTATTTTATTTATCTTATATCATCCTATGCTACTCAAGGATATCCACAAGTGATTTGAGAAGAAAGGATGGATCATTATTCTTATCATTTGATTGTTGTTGGTTGTTTATCTTATCATTCCTTGCAAATGTTATGGAAGTTATCTAGGTTTTATCATATCTAGATGCTTGCATCCACTTGCCATGATAAGCTCAATGATGATATATCACTATATTAAGCACAAGATTCCATCGCCCTCATCCTTTCTATCTATCCATCCATTCCTATGCATAACTACTTCTAAGGCCATCAATTTACCATCTCCTTATCATTATCCCTCATCTTTCCTTTCAAGAGAACACACGTGTTCTCCTAACCCATATATCCTCTCGAGGGGGCATCATCCTACTAACTCGTCATCCTTATCCTTCCCATGACTAAGGCATTATGCTTCTAGTCCTTATCCATTCCTATGCACTATGTTTTAAACTTCATTGAAACAATGTGATATACTACATTGTATCAAAGAGGGGCAAAATGTAGAGACCTAAAAGTTTCCTTTGATTAAATAAATATTTATTAATTATTTAATTATTTTTATCCTATGTCCTCTATTAGTTATATAAATATTTTAATTAATTCGCTAAGGTTTTTCTTTCTAAGTTAAATAAATATTTATTATTTATTTAAATTCCACCTCCTCTTATTTAATTTATCTAGCCCCTTTCTTCTATGAATTATGTGAATGCTTTTTCTTATTTAATTAATTCACTTATCTTTTTCTTCTTTTAATCCTAGCCCTCCAACTTGTTCACATGGATCATAATATAAAATCGTAGGCATGTGAGAAGTGTCAATTCTCTGTTCATTCACTTTGTACTTTCTCCAAAGTCAATCCACCTCTTAATATCATCCCTCCATTTCAAATTTAACCTCTTAATGCTATTCACCTTTATCCTTCATCCCTCTCACCTCTTAATCTCCTCCCTTCATCTTTACTTACCCTTCAATCCTATTGATTCTCTTTCATCTATGTGATCTTGGCCATTCATCTTTTAACCACTTAATCTAAACCCTTGATTCTCTTTAAGAATTCTTTAAAATATGCTTCTTCCTTTTGTTTTGATGAATCAAGGAATCATTGGAGCACCTATACTCTATCAAAATAATTCTAGAATATATCATCACAACCACATTCATTTTTCCTTGAGCTCTTATGCAAGTGCAACACAAATCTAAGAGAAAACATCATAATACAAGATCATGGAAGATAGGAGAATAATTGAGATAAGCCTATTGGACATGTGAAAGGTAATTTGTTTGATTTCATTATTATTTGCATGTTTGATAAATCCTTCATTGATGTTGTGTTGAATGCATTTGTAGATCTAGATTAGTGGTTGGATCTTAATTATGGTTTACAAATAGATTCAAAATTCAACATAAACAGGTAACAACAAGACAAATTTTCCAAGCTGTAGATGATCCGAGATGCATCATCTAGAAGAAGAGCGTTGAGTGAAAGGATTCCTTAAGAAAAACATGAAGCAATAGAGTAAGATGCTAAAATAATGCAACCATTTCTAGGCTGACCTTATCAAATAATTTTTAGACATCAAGTTGATGAATAATTATAAATAGTAAGTACTCAACAGATACTGAGAGGGGGGGGGGGTGAATAAGTATAGACAAAAACTTCCTTAAACCACTTTGACTGCAAAGACT
Organism: Cryptomeria japonica; assembly: GCF_030272615.1. Taxonomy (NCBI): domain Eukaryota; kingdom Viridiplantae; phylum Streptophyta; class Pinopsida; order Cupressales; family Cupressaceae; genus Cryptomeria; species Cryptomeria japonica. The sequence goes on from NC_081410.1 coordinate 21,792,047, forward strand.
GAACTAACTGGTAAATAGTATCATCGAACTAAAATAGGGTACTATCGGTAAAACATAGTGAGACTATGAAACACATAAACCGGTAACACTTAGATCTTCACCACACCTAATATCTCCTTACCACTTCACCAATATGCATAAACAAGTAATACATAAAAAATATAAAGACCTCTGGATCAACATGCATTACCACTTAATATAAAATACTAATCATCACATGAAAAAGCATCACACATGACACACTGATTTTTCACGTGGAAACCCAACTGGGAAAAACCACGGTGGGGATGAATACCCACAAGTTGTTCTTTGACCTCTTCTGAAGTCCGCTCTATTAGGAGCCTAATCTGGTTAAGGACTTTACAATAGGTTCTGCTAGGAACCGATCTTGCTAGGGATCACCCGGTTAAGGGATAGCTAAATACCCGGTTAAAGGTTACCTCACAAGAGGATTTGAAGAACTCATTTATTTGAGTCACCTTGTTAAAGGATTTACACAAATCTTGTTAAAGCTACCTAGTTAAGGGATTTTCCAACTGCTGAAATGGTTGGAAGTCAACAGGTAATACATTGATCTGATAACAACACTCAATGCCAATGCAGATCCACTTTAGCTCCTTTGCTTTTGCAATCACACTCTGCAGGTATCAACACACTTCTTCGATCTGGCAAGAATCAAGTATCTCTTCACTTGGATACACACATAACATTTTCCAACAACTTCACAATGCAAATCATCATCAACCTTATAGGAAACATATAGGTCGATGGCATAAACCCTAAACCCTAAACATTTAGGTTATCACTACAGTCGGTTCAATCCTGACCGTTCAATCACATTGGATTGAATAAAACAGTCTTGAACAGATCTCAAGACGTTCTCCATTGTTCATTCTTTTCCGCTTCTGGAAGTTGATAACCCATCGCGCGCTCTACACTGTTTACTGAGACTTCTCACATTCCCGAGGTAGATAGGATCAATCTTCTTCATGCAAGATCCTCAAGGAAATCCTTCACGCGCACAAGGCTGACGTGGCAACACAATCTGATCTCCATTTCAATGCTAACCCATCACAGGATGTCGTCGGTCGAATCACATAGACTTGAAATGCATCCACCGGAAACCCTGAAGCTGAGACTACCAACGGGTAGTCATATCAAATGAAACCCCGATACAAAACTTTGCACATACTGGTTCTCATTCCAACATACCGCTTCACCTTTTCACATATACCGGTTCACACCATCATACCAGTTCTCTTGCCAATTTGCTTATTTCAATATACCGGTTCATACTTCAACATATTGACATCAATGACAACATACAATATCATCATGTCATCAAACTCTGCACATATGCCAACACAAGTCTCAATCTAAGAAGAAGGATAATGTAGGTGATGCTACTATAGATGAGCTAAAAGAGTAATTTCAAAATAATATAGATGCACTTTTAGATGAGTGAGCCTTTTGCACATAAAACATGAAGAAGTTGGCAAGGTCTGATTCAACTCTGTCATGGTATGAGAATCATCCAACCAATTTCACTGATAAAATTGACAACCAATGTGCCAACAAGGCTCTTTGGAAGCTCATAACTAAAGATGTGAATATTCCTTAGCACATTGAAATTCTAGCTATCACTCAAGCACTGAAGAATTCTAATACATGTGTTTCAACTATCAAGATTGCCCCTATGGAAGGAGCTAATATGGGTCCACAAGAGCAACCACCTCAACAATAGCCACATTTTTTTTTTTTAACTTTGAAAGTTTGTAATGTTTTAAATATCTTAAACTTTCAATCCTGGTTCTTTTAAGAATCAGGTTCAAGTATTTGATAGCAGTTACAATTTTGAAATCTTTAAATATGTAATCAAAGGACATTGGAAGGGTCCATATTTTTGATCCCTGACACATTGTAGTGTACTAGTGAGACACAATCAGAAGAAGGAACAATTAAACATTTTTCTCATTTTGGGAGAGGATTCACAAGTATTTGTGCATGTGAATTGGATGTGATGTTTTTATATTTAATTGCAAGTTTGAGTGCTTTACTAAATATCTAGTTATCATTTTTTGTGTGTAAATGTGATATCTATCAGCTTGACATTCATTTCTTTTCATGGTGTGAAATGTCAAATCCAATGTTAATATTTTTTACTTATATTTCAATATTTACATTTCAATACTTTGTGTAAATCATTTTACTCAAATTCACTAGTTTCCAAACCCGTGCATTCCAAGAGTTATTTTTAATTCCTTTAATTACATCAAATCTCATAATTCCATTTGTGTCATGGCTATGCATAAATGTTAGTTTTCCTTTCCTTTTTGGTTAAAAGTATACCCTATTTAAAATATAAAAATCTAAACATTTGATCATAAAAGGGAGCTAAACCTTATTAAAAATTAGAGGGAAGTTAATTACTAACATACCCAACTATTTGTTAATAATTTGTCTCTATTTTTGGCAAAATAGAGCCATAAGAATTATTTTTATAAGAAAAATATGTTGACCAACACTAGGTACCCTAGTCTTGAGGGTGTCTTCATCAACAAAGGATTTTATAATTTATATATGAATGCTTCATAGATATGCCTCTCTAAAAATTATCCTAGAAGTGTCAAAAACTAGAGCAAATTGGCATAGTCTATGGGTTTTTGCCTATTTGAAGTTTGAGACTATTTGTCGATGTCTTCTCTACAAAATTTTGTAACTTTTAGCTATTTAAAATCTGTACCTACACTCACAAAATAGAGATTTTTTTTGTGTTGTAGGGTGAACTCACAATGTTGGTTCCCACTTTTTCGTACATCTTGATTTTTGCTGAAATCATACATTTTTTAGAAAATATAATGTTTTAAGCTTTAAGAGGTCCAATTTGAAGTAATTAATTAAAGAGAGTTAGATCAAAGGCTCTTAGATAAAAATTTCTTGGATAGAACCTCTCTACTTCTAAATCATACTTGCAATGGAGTCTCCTTTTCATCTATCAAATGTTGATAAAAAACCAATTTTACATTATCTTTTGGGGGTCAAATGAATTCATTTAGAAGTTTTTTTTTTAAAAGTATTTAGCCCTTATTATAAGCTTTCCAAATAGTATAATTTTTAACATATTTAATTTCATTAATATATTTTTATTTTATTTCTTATGAATGGAGGGTTTTCACCGAACATGAACTTCTTTGTTCAATGCTTATGGAAAAATAGTAAATGTCACCAAAAAAATTCTGAAAAATATTTATGCACTATATATTGAAGTCCTCTTTCCAACAAAAAAAATGATTTTCATTATATATACAACAAGTTATGTAATATCAAATGGACATATGTCAAAATTACAATTAACTCGACTTCAAATCTTAATAAAATATGAAATATTAAAGATAATGTTACAAAACCAATTGAAAACACTAGATATAGATGTTACAAAACCAAATTCAAAAGAATCATGCTCATATCTATTCTATTATAGAAAAAATTTATACTATACAGAATGAGTATCACTCTTTAAAAATGTTGTTTTTTGAAATAAAACTAGTTTTCGAGGGAGATAGAAAAATGGAAGCAAATTGATTCCAAAAATTTGTTGGCATTATGATGCATTTTGTATGACTGGTAAAATGGTTGTCATTGTTGGCAACATCAACTTCTAAGTCTCTATAGTCCATCGATAAAGGAGTAAAGGGTAACCGATGAAGAACAAGAGTCTTTATTCCTATCGACAGTGAGTAGACTGGTATATAGGGGTTAACCGACTAAGTAGAAAGTAGACCGGTATACAAGAGGTAACCGGTTAGACATAATTCCTTATTCCTATTAGTAGTGAGTAGACCAGTTCACATCTTTCATTCTGATTATCATTGATTGGGAGTATGTGAAAAAGATCTGTGTGAATGTTAATAGGGCGAACAAAATAGAGTGTAGTAGATAGAGGTATGAAATGGTGAAGCTGACACCGATTAGAAGAATAGAGCACACAAAGTGGATCTATGAGACAAAGGTAGTGTCATCAGAGAGATCAATAATCTTTGTTGCCTTCTAACAATTGCAGCATTGTAAATCTCTTAATAGGGTGAACCTTAACTGGTTCTTCATGTAAAATCTATTAACAGAGTCACTTCTAATATGAAGTTGAAAAATCCTCTAGCAACGTGAACTTTAATAGGTTCTAAGGTATTCTTAACCAGATACTAGTCACTTCTAACAGGGTGATGTTCTCAGAAATAACTAGTTGTAAGTTCTTAACAAGGCACTATTATTCACTGCAGTAAAAGAGATTGTGGGTTATCCCCACTATGGTTTTCTCCCTCTAACTAAAGGTTTCCACGTATAATTGCTAGTGTTATGTGATGCTTATTTGTGCATACAAATCTCTTTTCTTCAATATTTTCTACTTTCATAATAAATGAAATGTTTTAAATTAATTAGGATAGTTGCAGACCGATTAGTTTGAAAGTTTGAATTGTGTATAAACTGTTCTGGCTGATTCACCCCCCTCTTAGTCATCGGTTAATACTAACAATTGGTATTAGACCCTAGGTCCTTTGAGGAAAAGTTTGAAAGCTTGAGAAAAAAGATCATGGAGGAATATTGGTATCAAAAGCAGATTGATGAAGCTAATGAAATGATTGCTCATCGGAAGGAGAGATTGAGAAAATCACTTGCTAAAAGGAAGGAACTAGCTCTACAACTAAATGAGAGTCAAGATATCATAGATCAACTCTCTGAACAGAGTGGATTTGAAGAAGCAAAAGAAGCAATCTTAGAACTGATGGAAAAGAATAAGAAGCTGATTGAAGAAATCATAGATCTAAAAAGAAAGCATGAAAGTCAGGCCCTGAGAATGACTGAAATACTAGAAGGTAGGAGGATAGAAGATGAAAGAAAAAGAGTTGTAGAAGAAGTTTTGTGAAAAGCTGAAAAAGCCAAAAGGCTTGTTAAAGAAGCCATAAGATAAAATGATGCAATCATCATTGAAAAAGATGAAGAAATCCAAATTCTCACCTAGGAGAGTGAAGCCATGCATGAGCATCTGCATGACAAAGAAGAAAAAAAGGAGAAGATGATGAAAGGGACTGAACAACTCAAAAATGAGTTGAAAGATGCAGATGAGAGAAATGAAAAGCTGAGAAAATTTAATGAAAGTTTGAGAAGATAGATGAACAATTAAAAGCTTAGAGGAGAACAAAGGAGACAACTAGTCTTGGTTACTCCGGTACAGGTCCTATGGAAATTGGAGAATTATCTAATCCCAAGAGGACGAAGGATGACAAAAGGAACAAATCGGGAATGAAAGGTATGAAGTTTTATAAATCTTCTTGCAAGTATTGCTGTAAACCAAGTCATAAGTTTGATGTCTGTAGAAATCAATGGGTCAGTCAAAATAAGTCTTTCACCTTTGATGGTTATTGCTATAACTGTCACAAGTATGGACACACTGCTTATGAGTGTATATCTCGATCTAGCAGCATGTCTAGTAGAAGAAGCTTTAATGGATTTTGCTTTAAATACAATAAATATGGACACAAAGTTGAGGAATGCATGTTCAAGAAAAATAGATCAAGATCTCCATCCAAACCGGTTGGCCCTAGTAGAAAGAGTAATTAGTTCAATGCCACTCGTTCCACTTGTGGCAATTTTGGTCATGGTGCATCAAATTGCAGAATGAGAATGGGTCAGAGAAATAATGCAGGAGCATGGAAGACAATTGGTATGGCATGTTTCAATTGCCATAAGATCGGTCACTTAGCCAAAGAATGCAGGAACCGATCCTATAACCAGTTTGGAGACATGAACGAGTTTGGCAAGAAGAAAGGGGAAAATGACTTGAAAGGAAAGAAGACAGTTGAAGAGGTGAGGAATGAAATGAAAAAGACATGGACTAAGATAAAAGAAAGCAATGAAGGAGAGAATCATTCTGAAACTAAGTAATTATTCATCAGTGATGACAGTTCCTTTTCAAACTAAGCATATCGATGCTCAGGGGGAGCACATATGGTAAGATCGTTATTGAATCCCCTCGACCGATATGAGGTTATGTATATCTGCATAAAATTTTGTTTAGAGATCTTATTTGGTAAATGTTTTGAGGGTTGCTGTAAATGTTGTTTTTGTACTGGTATTAGTAACAAGAAACCGATAAGAAGTAAATCAGTGTACCTTAAGTTGTAAATGGTCAAAATTGTAAAAACTAGCCATTGTATTGAAGCACCGATAAACCTTAATGAATAAATAAAGAAATGACAATAGATTTCATTTACCTTGCTTTCTTTTGAACATTCTTGATCTCTCGTGAGACCTAATGTAGTACCCCTACCCTAGTCAGCTTTGTAAAACCGGTTTGACCTTGGTTGACTTTTTATGTGGCATTCTTGAATGGTTGAATTACCATGAGGTAATGTTGTAGTCAGATATTATGATTATTGTGCGTACCCGTTAATGCGCTTTCACATCGATTCTTATGTAAGTTTAAATTGTTCTCCTAATTCTTGTTATTAATCTCGAGCTAACATCTTCATTATATATATATATATATATATATATATATATATATATGTATATGTATGCTTTAGAGTCTTGGTTGCAGGAGATTGCAGGTACAATACCGCCTAGGTGCAAGGTTCGTCTTCACCTGGATTCGCAGGATTGAGTATACCTCTTTCATCCTTAGAATTTGGGTTAGGTGGTCATAAAACCCTCAGTTTACCCTAGTCATGCTCAAGTGAGCGTTGCCTGTGGTCTATCAGTTTCCTTTTCATTTGGGTTTGCGGGTCGGGTAATTGGTTGGCTTACTTGGTTTGCATGCTTGGCGTGTGGTAAAAATGAGTATTTAATCCTAAGTATTTATTTTGATTTTATGTGTTCATTTACGCATTAGTAATTAAGAAACTAAAGTAAATAGGTTTCTTTCATATAATTAATCATTTATTTTAAAATTGCCCTTTTCATGTTAGTAGCAAGTTTAATTTAATGGTTAATTTTAACTCATGAATTTATTTAGTTTATGCATTTTGAAAGGGAAGATTTAAATTTATTCTAAATAGAAATAATTTAATCTCTTTTGCTTTTTGGAATAGAAAGGTTAATTTTAATTATTTAAGAAAATCAATTTTGATTAGAAAAGTAAGTTTTTATTCATATATATTTTATATAGTGTGTAAGATTGATTTTAAGAATTTAATTTAATTAAAAATATTTTATCCTCATTAATATTGTGAAATACAACTATTAGCTTTGTTAATATTGAGAAAATTAAAATTAAATGAGGGAGAAAAGCATTTTGATTAGAACAACAAGTTTAGATTATTTTAATAGTTGAAAAGAATGATTTTTCTTTTATTTTATTTTATTTTATCTTATTTATTTATTTTATTCTTTTTTTTTTAAAATTCTAAAATAAGGGATTAGGTCAGGGGATTCTTCTATTTATCCCTAGGTTTGGAAATATTTTGGGAGGAGAATTTTTGGGAAGAATAATTTTCCGGATTGACATTTTGGAAAAAGCTCTAGAGGAAATTTAGGGAAAAATATTCAAAGAAGAGAAGATTTGATCCAGAGCTTGGAGGTTGGGCTCTGCAACAAATCTCATCTAGGATGGCTAAAAAAAGGTAGGAATCTGTGTATCATTTTGATTATTTGCTTAATCAAAGATTTGTGTTTAGTATTCTCCCTATTTTGTTTGGGTTTAAATCTCCCAGATTGATTTCTTGGTTGGATTTGGGTTTGGGTTTCTAAATCCATGCATAATAGCTTGTGTTCTTGCAAAGTTGGTGAAATCATGGGCGAGAAATGATTCATGTTGCCCATATTTGGGATTTGTTTGAAGAGAATTGCTTGTGGTTTTTTATTATTCTTTAATTTTTGAGTATTTTGATAACCTGTGAGTTTTAATATATATATATATATATATATATATATATATTATAGTCTCTGTGAGACTGTGGATTTAATAAATTTGGGGTTTATGTTTTTGAAATTTGTTTTATTTTATTAAATTTTAATCGACGATTTAATTTTGTTAAAAGCGAAAAATTTGGGATTTTGGAAGGGGGGGAGCTGAAGCTCAACCCTCGCCCCTCCCTTTTCCGCCACTCTGCAGAGCCACAGTCGAAGCCTCTGCACCCACCACGGTGGCCGCATAGACCCCTGCGTGCACAGTGTGGAGGCAGAGGGACTGCATCCACTTACGTGGATGCAGAAACCGTGTTCCACAAGGTGGAGGCCGAAGGGTTTGCGACCACCATGGTGGCCGCAGAGACCCTAGCTCCACTGTGTGGAGGCCGAGGGTCTGTGTCTGGCTGCAAGCTTGACGGCTAGGGCACGACCTCCCCACTCTCATGGATGGGAGGTGGGCCTGCGGCTGCCCTAGGGTTTGTCGCCCTTTGTCTTTTTTTAATTATTTTTGTTTTAGTTTTAAAAAAATATAAATATATTAAATTTTAATTAATATATTTAATTATAATTAAATTATAATTAATCTATTTTATTATTATATATTAATTATTAATTATTGATTAATGTATATTTTAAATATATGTTATTTTAGATAATTTATATATTAATATATATTAATTGTCGGTCCCTTTTTAGCATATATTTTCAATGAATAACAATTATTGTTCAGTCGTTAATTTTATTAAGTTAGATATATATACATATATATATATGTATATATATACATATATATATGTATATGTATTACATATATATATGTATATACATATACATATACATATATATGTATATACATATGTATATATATACATATGTATATATATACATATGTATATATATACATATATATATATACATATATATACACACACACACACAGATATATATATATATATATATATATATATATATATATATATATATTATTTAATACTTTGAGATGGTGTATTTGTTTTAAATATATGCAAGGGAATTATATTTCATTGGGAATTTTATTAAGTTAGTATGACAATGATGTTTATCTAAAGATTAAATATCATATTTAGACGATTAATGCTTTACATTCTTGTGAACTTGGTTGAAAATCTCATAATGATATATTTATGTTATGTCTTGATGCATATGAACTTAGTGAGTTAAAAAACCAAGAATGACCTGTACCTAGATGAGGTAGATAACTGAAGTCAACTTAGATCATTTAGAAAACTTGATCGACCTTTAATGTTTAAATCAATACAGAAAAATATTGTATTTTCCGGTTATTGCCTTTTCAAGTTTTAATTTATGTATTCGTTTTTGTTTAAAGTAATGGTAAGGCCTTGGTATGTTTGTTTGGACCCTGTCGTTTGGTTGATTTGGGGTACCTGTTTATGTCTTCGGTCTCTAGTTTGGTTGTTGCCTTGTGATGGTGTTATAACTGGTCTTGTCCTTTATGTGGGTGTCGAGTGTTGATTTGTGGTTGACCATAGCGGGTCAGGTCTCTAGTTAGAGTACTATCGAGCAATGGAACTTGTATTAGCTTTTAATATGTTCAGTTGGATCCGTTTCTATGTAGGGATCATTTATGTAATTATTGACCGATGTGGTCGGTTGTTTATTGGTATGATTCACCTTGATGGCAGGAATGTAAATGATGTGGAACTTATGTATCCTTAACTTCTTTAAATGATCAGAGGGGTCTTGCAGTTGAGCAAACCCAGAGATGTAGCCCTTTAGGGGTGAACTTCGATATCAATTTGGTGTTATTTGTTGCTTTTGTTCTTATGTTTCATGTTTTAGTGTTAGCATGTATGGATGGCTTTTAATAGAATGTGTAAGTGGATTAGATGAAATTAATTGTAAATGCATGTATGCAGTCATCTTTTAAATGTAGTAAATTGGATCATGAAAGAATGTAGATTAGAATAATGGAATATATTTAGTTATTGTTAAGGAAATTAAGTATGCATGGGAAGATCTCGTTAGTTTATGATGAAATTCAAGTGTGTTATTAAATTAGATGCATGACTCAAATTTTAATGAAAAGTATGAACGAAAGGTATGAATAAACCTTAATGGATGAACTTTATCTTGTGATCTATATTTTGTCTTACTGAAAGAAATTATCTCATTATTAACACAATCGACGTATTGGATTAATTAGAGTGAGTTAAGTTAATTGTGTAGTTAAGTAATCACGTTGGGAACCTCTTTAGGTGTTAGTTGATGTGTTCCGCTGTGTAATTTGAACTTGGATATCTTGTTGTATCTTAATGTTGTGTTTAACTTTAAATTTTTTTTTTATTGCACTCTATTCTTGTGTTTCATCTTAATCCCTTCGGGGTTTCCTGGCAGAGCATTACACCTAAGGCGATCGAATTCTTGCTAGCGTTATTTGTGCGAAGTGATCAAGCAGTGTGATAGTGATGATTAGCAACCTTAGAGGAGAAGGTATTCAAACCTTGTTTTTGAAAAACATGTTTGAAGTTCATCAGAGCAGCTTCTGTGTCGACTCCTGTGTTGGTTGAAGCAATTAAAGAACCACAACCTAAGTTCAAGCTGCATCCTATGACGGATGGAGAGATCGACATGACCAACGCCCTATCATCTATGCCCTTCGGTGGGTTACTGGTTGAAGATATTCACTCCTTCATCCATTGCAAGCTTGAAGAACTTGGAGATAAATTCATTCGAAATGAATTCAAAAGGTTCTGTGATCATGATCTGTTGAAGGCAGAAAATTTGCATCTGAAGACCAAGGGTTTGTCGAATGTTGTTGATTTTCCCAATCAATTTCATACCAATTGGGTCAGGTATGTGCTAAGAAGAGTGCATGATCAATTTCTATGGCTGGAGGCTGAAGCACCAATCAAAATCACAAAGGATGTGATTCAAAGAGTAACAGGGTTTAGCGCTACTGATGAAGCACTAACCCTAAGAATAATATCAACCGGTGAAGTCACTCAGTTAACTCAATCCCTCTGAAACAAGAGAGAAATGACAATCCTCCCATTGAGGACGTAAAAGTGAGGTTTGCTTCTGCAGTGATGGGATACAAGATTTATCAATGAAGCCACATGAACAGTGTGCCGAGCAGTGCTATCCATGCAGCTTATTGAATCATCAAGGAGGATGCTACATACGATATCTGTGAGATGATCAGAAATCAATTCCTAATGAACATGGATCAAATTAAGAAGGACAAGAAGTAATCATTCAAGTATGGTTCATTACTGGTATGTATCTTCTTCTATGTGCAAAATTTATTCTCGGTAAGGGCAATGTAGTGTGTTCTGAAGATAAACCTATCATGGTTCAGATAGGTGCAATGATTAGAGATTTAGGTGATAAGTTTGGAGAAATAATGTCGAGGTATTTTAAAGAATTCCAAACTAGAATGCACAAAAGAGAGAGAATCCCAACCAGTATAGTTCAAAAGTACAAGGACAACATTTATTTTCTTGTTGACACTAATTGTTGCATTATTCAAGCGGTTCAACCTAGAACCTTTTGGGTACCTGCTATGGGTTATGAGGTCGGGGTAGACATTACTAAAGTATATTCAAACATGTTACTATCTAAACCGGTAGACATAAAAGCAAAGAGATTAGGAACTTGTGAGGAGGCAAGCTCCAAAATAAAAAGGGAACTCAAGGAGCCTATCATACAAAAGAGAGTAAGGAAAATGATTGACACATTAGACAAGAAGTATGGAGGTGAAGCATCTGGTTCCACCGCTTCCACCAGTACAAGTGAAAAAACAAGGGCCAAATCAAACAAAGATGAAGAACAAATAGGAGAAAAGAGGAAAAGGTCAAAGGTAAAACCCAAGGGTACTGCATTCAACAAGCCGACAACATACACAAAAGAAAAGGACTCAGATACTCCTGCATCTTTCCCAGGTAAAGGTGGATTGGTAGGAGTGACATATGAAAGAAAGAAAAAGAGTGAAGGGATAGTTGACATAGGCTAAAAAGAATCCCGAGAAGGATGAAAATGAGGGTGATAACACTGACATCCAATTTGATGTGAAAATAAAAGAAGTGAGAAGAAGTGGTAGAAATGTAGTTCCAACTATTGATGAATTGGTCCATGGGATCAAAGAGTATGGAGGTCTATCTAGTGTTGGGAGAAAATATCCCCTCTGCAATGAGGGGGACAAAATAAAAATTGAAGAAGAACTTATCTGAAACTTGCATAAGTTCTGTAGAACTCCCAATGAACTATATGGAATAATTCCATCAGACTTGCAAAATCAAATTGAAGGGAGATGGAAAACAATCGTAGCAATTGAGAAAGAGCACAAGATAAAAGCACTCATAGAAGTGCAACATGATTTAGATTTCAATCAAGCTTCAATAGTGGCAGAAGTATGTGTTCAACACTTCAAAATAAGGAACAAGACATGGAGAGTGGCCATAGGAGATTTCCAAGGTGTGCATGATGAGGGTGTTGCCTTACGGAAATCAATTTTGAGCCAGCAAAAGGACGCTGAGGAAATAGAAAAAGAAGTAAAACAAGGACAAGATACAGCTGCTCATGAAAAGAGAAAAGGAAAAGAAAAGGATACCACCAATGAATTTGATGTTTTTATAGTTGATGATATCATAGGTAATGTTGTGTCAGATATTCCTAGTTTGACAAAGGATGTAAAGCAACTGGTAAAGGGAACCACTCAAACTAAGCATCCCGGTGAAGATGAAGTCATAATTGAAGATATACCTTATGAAGATAAACCTCATAGAACTTCGGTAACAATAAATCCTATTGACAATGAACCTCTTTTGTCAAAAAAAGGTGCAGAGGAAGAAAAAGAAGTAGAAAGTAAGAAAACAATGGTGGACACTCCTCTAGTAAAGAGGAAGTTAATTAGAAAAGGAGAGTGAAAAGAAGAAATCTAAACTCACCACTGCAGCCATCTCTGAGGTTGAGGCTGAAGAAAAGGAAGAAGAAACAAAGGAGGAAGAAGAGGAAGACTCTGTAATCAACATAAAGAAGATGACCCCCAAACAATTAATGAAAGTTTTTCTGAAAAATTGAGAGTTCAAGCTGAAAAGGCAAAAATTAGAGAAAAGAAAAAGAAGGCAAGAATTCTCAATTCTGCCAGGACAATTCTATCTGATCTCATTCTTAACATTTCTATTGATGACAATGCACCCATCATTGATCAGTTGGGCACTCTTGTCAAAGGAATCAGTTCAGAGGTAGTCGATCTAGAGAAGGTTGCAGTTGGACAATATGAAACAAGGAGAGGTGAAAAATTAATGGAACAAATATCAACTAGCAAAGTTGCTCTCTCCACCAGCACTGAAGAGGTCAAATCTATACTATAGGAAGTTGGCAAATTATTGGTCAAATCATCAAGCTTCATTGATTTAATCAAAGATCTTGAAGATAAAAGAGCTCAGACTCAAAGCGAAATCCAAGATCTGATAGGTTCTTTTGATCCTCTTACAAGCTCTGCAACGACCTTTAGTGGAAAGTTCAAATAGTTAACTCATGAAATCAAAAAGTTTAAAGGGGAAGAGGATAAATGAGCTCTTAATCTGTTAGAGCTACAATACTACCTTGCACCGATCATTGATTTCTTGCAAAGGAATGTCAAAGAAACAAAAAGCCTCATAAGTGCACCTGACTGTAAGACAGTAAATGATATGGAGGATTTTGTTACAATTTTGCATGGATAATTCAACACCATGAAGTAGGTAAAGCCTTCATGGTAATCCTCTTTGCAACCTGCCAAGGTGAATTTTAAAGACATTTTTGATTTACTTTGATTCTTTTTCATCCTTTTCCATTGATGTCAAAAGGGGGAGTTTGTATATATACATGAGGCACATAAACAGGGGATCAAAACTGACACATACATGACTTTTTTGCAGTGTTTGCCATCAATGCCAAAGGGGGAGTTTGTTGGCATTATGATGCAGTTTGTATGATTGGTGAAATTGTTGTCATTGTTGGCAACATCAGCTTCTAAGTCTCTATAGTCCATCGGTGAAGGAGTAAAGGGTAACTGGTGAAGAACAAGAGTCCTTATTCCTATCAACAGTGAGTAGACCGATACATAGGGGTTAACCAACTAAGTAAAAAGTAGACCGGTATACATGAGGTAGCCGGTTAGGTAGAATTCCTTATTCCTATCGACAGTGAGTAGACCGGTATACAGGGGTTAACCAACTAAGTAGAAAGTAGACCGGTATACAGGAGGTGACCGATGAGGCAGAATTGGACCGGTACATAGGCGACAATCAACATCATAGGAGTCTCAATCGACAGACTTAGAAGCATCCAGTTGAACAGGCAATCTTCCCTTTTCAACCAGTGAGATTTTCAGCATGAACAGTTGTCTTGACCGATATTCTTGAAATGATTTTTGGAGAGCAATTTGAGGCGCAATAACAGATTTTTGAATCTAGTTTTTGGAGGGAAAGTTGGCGCCAGAACTAAAGGCTAATATATTCACATCTTTCATTCTAATTATCATTGATTGGGACAACGTGAAAAATATCTGTGTGAATGTTAATGGGGTGAACAAAATAGAGTGTAGTAGATAGAGGTATGAATCGGTGAAGCCGACACCGATCAAAAGAACATAGCACACAAAGTGGATCTATGAGATAGAGGTAGTGTCATCAGAGAGATCAATCATCTTTGTTGCCTTCTAACAATTGTAGCATTGTAAATCCATTAACAAGGTGAACCTTAACCGGTTCTTCATGTAAAATCTATTAATAGAGTCACTTCTAATATGAAGTTGTAAAATCCTCTAGCAAGGTGAACTTTAACAGGTTCTAAGGTATTATTAACCAGATACCAGTCACTTCTAACAGGGTGATGTTATCAGAAAAAACTAGTTGTAAGCTCTTAACAGGGCACTCTTTTTCACTTTAGTAAAAGAGATTGTGGGTTATCCCCACCGTGGTTTTCTCCCTCTAACCAAGGGTTTCCATGTATAATTGCTAGTGTTATGTGATGCTTATTTGTGCATGCAAATCTATTTTCTTTGATGTTCTCTGCTTTCATAATAAATGAAGTGTTTTAAATTAATTAGGATAGTTGCAGACCGATTAGTTTGAAAGTTTGATTAATTGTGTATAAACTATTTTTACTGATTCACCCCCTCTCCCAGTCACCGGTTAATACTAACAAAATTATGAAAAAAATATTTTTAGAATCTACATACAAAATGACACAAATTACTAGTTCACTTCATCTACGAATTCCTTATTGTTTAGAAGTAATAGGTGTCTGAATCTGGAGTTTTTTTTCTTTTCCAAAAAATGAATATTGCAGTGTCAAAGTTGGCAAAAAATGTGTAACTTGATGTTTGTGTTTCCACCTCCACTTCAACAATGTTGGATGAAAGAGAGCTTACCCCTGGTAGCGTAGAGGCTAAAAACCTTTATGAAAATGCTTGAAAGATAAATGAAACCTTTGATATGAAAACATTTCATTGAATACTCACACAAAGCTTGATGTTTGTTGATAGATGTTAATGCATGCCTTTATCATGGAGGAACACATAAAACTTGATCATAATTGCAAAAAATGAATTCTTGAATCCTTTATTGAAAACTTGTTCTCAATTACCTTAAAGATGCTAGAATGAAATTCTCAATGATAGGACTTGTGTAGATTAGAGATAGGATTTTGAATAAGAGAGGGAACTTTGTTTTTCAAGTTTAATTTTTAGTTAAGGCTAACATTGAGGAGCACTTTCCTACTGCTCAAAAAGCCAACTATTATGATTTCAAATTTGGGGCCAAAATACCTAGATAGGGGTGCTAGGTGCCCTAATCCAGTAGGAACCCTAGTCCTGGTAGTTTAGGTTGAAATGAAGATTGTTGAGTAGGGGATTGCATTGAGGTTCCAAAAATAGTCTTGAAACTAAGAACAATTAGACATGAATCAAGAGTATGAGGCACAACCACTAAAGTGAGTCTAAAGTGAGTGTGGAATTATAGAGGTATACTTTTATTACACTATTTTTAGCCCTCACTTTAGCTAGGGTATGAAATTATGCTCATGCTCTCGGTAAAGTAAAAAGAAGCAAAGAAAGAATTTTATCAGGACATTGAAGAGACAAGGCAACACCAAGCTTGGGAAGGTTGTAGCTCCCAAGACTTTGGATCTTATCAATTTAAAATATCAAGATAAAAGGAGCAATATGATCAGCAAGGGTAGCACACACATGGAGCATGCAAGAATAGAAATGTATGATATCTAGGGCTAGTGAGATCCTTGGGAGCTTACTGGGACCCATAAAAACACAGAGCATGACCTCTAGGACTAGTAAGATTCCTTAGATACTATGGATTCAAATTTGGGGTTAAAATATTTAGACAAGGGTTCTAGGTTCTCTAGTCCCAATAGTTAAGCTGAAACAAGGGCCATTGAGTAGGGGATTGCACTTAGCTTCCAAAAATAGTTGTAAAATTGAGCAGAAGTAACCATGAGTCAAGACCATGAGAAACAACTACTAAATTGAGTCCAAAGGGAGAGTAAAATTGTAGAGTTATATAATTTACTACACTATAAATTCTAAGGTCTTATTTGGAAAGATACAAGAAATGGTTTGTGGCTTTGGGAATATTCCTTTTTTTTGTGGGAATAGTTGGTTTGCTTGATCTACTTTCAGTATGAGAGGTTTGCATATATTTTTTCTATATTTCATTTGATTTGAATGTTAGATGTTGATATCCTTTCAGTTTGGGAATAGTGAAGGAGATCTTATATAACACAATCGGTACATGTTAGTGTGGAACAAGGATATGGTTTGATTTGCAGTTTCTCTCTTTGGTCTCATTCTTCTTCTTGGATGTTTATTTTCACATAGTTGAGTGTGAGGAACTTGGGAGAGCTATAGATATTGGTAATGAGAGAAGTATTAAAACATATTTGGTTGTAGGATGTGCATATCATTGATTGTTTCCTTGACACTATGTAATAAAAGAATTAGCCACATCCTCTATGTGAAGTACTATAGATAGACTTGGTATGCTTTGATCTATTTTTAGATTCAACATTAATAGTGTTGTGAGAGTTTTTTGATATATGTTTGGTTATCCTCTTTGATATCTTGGATTTCTGGTTATTGACGTGATGTTGAATTTGTATGTTTCATTAGAATAGGATCTATAAGTTATGCAATTTGTAAGTGTGTACAACTTATTGATTGCAATAGGATGAATCGAATGTGGATTATCTATATCCATGAGATTATTTCAACATTGATGTTGACTGTTTAAATTGGCCTTGTCTATGGTCATTTGTACATTGGTGTGTTGTATTGAGATAGGAGGTTGGATATACAAAGACTGGATTGTGTTGGCATGTGATGTTCTAGTGATGCTCTGGTGGAGATTGGTTTTTACTGCTACTTACATATTCTTAGGAGTTGTCATTGATGGAAACTCAACCTTCTAATATGAATCTGGTATGGAGTTTTGGCTAACCAGATGTCTTGGACAAAGTATTTCTAGATTTAGACTGTTGGTGCAGTTCAGTATACAATTTTGTGATTATTCTCATTTTCGATGAAGTAGGTTTTGGTTTCAGTGATCAATGTTTAGTTGGTTGGGTATATGAGGCAGGTTATCACGACAATCCATCCTCTGATGTTTATTCCTATGCTTGAGTGAAGGTACAATATCCGGTAGAGAAGCAAAACAGAGTATTCATCTAATTTGGTGGTATATCGCGTGACCAGATTCTTAGAGTTGATTCTAATGATTGGTGATGTGTTCGAGATGGATGATGAGACTTATAGGAATTGTGTGATCATGTATTTTGGGTCTAAAATATGGTTCGGTAAAAGATCTAAGCCAACTTGCAGCTACACATTTCATTTTTGATATTTGGTGAAGATGACTTGTGGAAGATAATTTTTGTTGGTGCAGTTATATAAGATCAACTTGGTTAGTATGTTTGTGTGTGGTAATTATGTATGTATGGTTTTAGGAGTGATTGAGTACAGTTTAACATGCGCATCCTGTTTTTATATGATCCAGTGAGCAGTCGCAAAGCAGAATAGAGTAGATCATTACACCAGTCACAACGGATCACCTTGAGCCTAACCAAAACTAATTTGTGGTATAGTTAGATGCTATTTTCCAGTTCATCACTCAGTGTAATCCTTTTGTAATCATTTGTAAGGCAGTGATATTTCCTCCAGGATTGTAGCCTTATTTTTGTAGTTGAGTAGTGAGCTCTAGGTAGTGTATCTGAATACAAGTGCATTCCCCTTTTGTAATATTATTTTTCTACTGACCATAGTGGAATAATATTGTAGTTTCAAATCCCACCGTGGTTTTTCCCTTTTGGGTTTCCATGTAAAAATATTGGTGATATGGTTATTTGTTTTGTGTTGCTACACTTTACTTTCCCTATTATGCATTTGGTGGTTAAAGAATCAGAATAACAATTTTGAAATTTGTAGAACATTGATTCATCCCCGCTCTCAGTGTTCATTGACTCCAACAGATCATAGTTTAGAGTTGATGGCATGAAGTTCTATCTATGTTGGTATACCTTGGTTTGAGGTATAGTTAGCTTCCAGATGAATTTAATTTTTTTTGGTTGCTAAATTCCAAGTCATATGAGTAAGGTAGTTACCTAGAGCCTTTGTTATCACTTGAACTTGATGCTTATGTTTAGAGAAAATTAGTGTAGGTTTTAGTGGTAGTTGATATGGATCACGTTGGCATGTTCATTTTCTTCCATATGTGGCATGTTGGAGAATGTGAGTAGTCCTTTGCTTGAAGGTGGTTATCATGGTTTCTTTTATGGGTGACTTGCTAGAGCATGAGAGCATGGTGAAGATTTAGATGGTATATGGATGGTTAATGGATGCTTTTCCCCTATTTGTGATTCCTATGGGTGGATTTATAATGTATGATGTCAAGTGGGAGAATATTAGGGTTATGGTGCCATCTACCTTCTAAATCAAATGACATAGTTGCAAAATCCTTGAAAAGTGTCCTAAGGCACTTAAGGTGTATTTGGAAAATATATTTTAATATTTATTCTTACTATAACATTTATAATACATTCGTAAGGAGTGATAAGTTCCACTAGCAGTGGTAAAGGTGGGTTGTGAACACTTATTTAATATTGTTTTCCCCAAATGTGGATCCCTAAAATGACATAATTAATGATTTGGGAAGTGGAGAAATGAGTGATATTTTTGCTTCTCCAAGTGGGGGATTGGAAGAGGCAACATGTGTCTCTTGGTAATATATCATTTATTACATTTAATGTAATGTTTATCTTGCAAGATTGGGAACCCAAGTTGGAGAGAAATCATTGGAGAAAAAGACAATGTACTTTCAACTTTAATGGAGGCAATCTAAGGGTTGTGGACATTTGAAATGAAGAGCCTTCTTTGGATGCCTTGTTTGGTGGTTTTGGAACTTTTTCCATTCTATAAATTCAACTATTTGGATGTAGAAAGGATGAAGAATAGTTGAATGTAGAGTTAATTTGTAGGACCAATGATAGGTGGGAGGAATATGGAGGTTTTTCATAGGTACATATGTGCTGCTATGTTGGAGGCAAAGAGGAGAATATAAGTGAATGTATTGTAATCACATTTATTGTGGATAATGCATATTTGGCTTCTCTTCTTGGTGGAGTTTTTTCCCACAAGTGTTTCTCCACATAAATGCTATGTTATGTGGCATTCTTATGTTGTTGATTTGTGCCTCATTGCTACTATCTTATGATGATATTATTCTTTATTTATTGCTATTATAACTTCACATAAGATATAGGGTTATTAAGAATGATATGTAGACTATTTTTTTGACATTATTAAGAAGAAGGATCTATGCATGGTTTTCCACATTAAGGAAACTTAACTTTAAATTTTCATGTAAGTTTCATCTATTTTCATGTCGCATTTTTCTAAGCCTTTCATCTCATCCTTTGATTAGTTTATTTGATAGAGATTGGTCTTCACAATATTTAGCATTGCACCTATTTATCTCCCAAATTTTTTTATATTAACATCTTGGTGGGAGACTCATCAACTTGACTCATACGAGACCCAAAATTTCATATTATGTGGGCATGGTCTCTTGTTTTATGTAGGAGCCACATGAGTTCTTTGAAAAGTAGCTAATGGGATCCTCCACTACATTCTATGTACTCACAAATATTGTGTTCAATATGCAATGGGTGTGGATATAGACTTGGTGGGACACATGTAGATATAGGCTGGGTAAGTGATTATTGAGATTGCAAGTATAATTAGGGTATTTCTTATCACTTGGTTTTGGTCCAATTTGTTTTCCTTGCAAGAAGAGGTTTACAATATCTCTTTTATCGAAAAATATTGAGAATTAAGGGGTAATTAATGCCATCATTGAGGTTATTTGTCTTCAAAATATTTAGACTAAGTTCAACATTCCTTTTATAAAACCTACAATTATCTTTTGTGATAATTAGAGTGCAATACAAATTTCATCGATTCTAGTCTACCACCAACAAAAAGAACACATTGAGATTCATATGCACTACATTCAAGAGAAAATTTAAGAAAACTTCATGGACATTGAGTGTTATTCAACATCAAAGAAAATTACAAATATCTTCACCAAAACCTTCACTAAAAGTAGCTCATGAGCTTTAGTGGGGGTGTGACAAGTGTTTACTTTAGGAGGGGCTTCTTATTCCTTCACTTTCTCTCTCTTTAATTTGGGGGTATTTTTATCTCTATTTTGAGGGGGACTATTCCTCTTATGGAAAGCTTCTTCTTTTGGGAGGGATCTTGTTGGATTTTGCCAAGATCAAGGGCACAATGAAAAGCATAAAAGAGACAATAGAATGACAAGAACAAACTGTATTCTCATCAATATAAAAATGATCAACTGGATTAACCAATACAATGAATAGAGGCCTGCTTATATAGGCAAGGCCATATGGATGTATGAGCACACAAATATGACAAGTGGCTCAATGAGAAACAAGGGTAGGTAGGAAATAGGTGTGGGTAGGTAGGAGAAATAATATAATATTCCACATGAGGTGGATCACCCACCGAAGGTGGAATTATCACTCCACAATAAGTGGATATGATAGTGTAATAACAAGATCAACACCATAAGAGGTGGAATTTCTCCTACACACACTATCCCAATGAGGCACAAACACCCAAGTGTCTCATATCCAAACTACTATGAAATGCATTATCCTAAGTAAACTTAAGTAAGTGTAATAATATCCATGATGAATAATTATTTACACCAACACCCCCCCTTAAGTGCAACTTAGGGGAATGCACTTAAGTCTACAATGCAACTAAGCAATGCAAGATGGGTCCCGGCTACGAGGCCATGATAGGTACCCATGTACAACATGCAAATGCAAGCAAAACAATGCAATCTCTCACAAACGGAGAAAGGGAGAAAACCCAGTGGGAAAAAACTCCCCCCCAAAAGAGAGATGAAAAAAGAATCTCAAGGAAGAAGGACAAAACCTCAAAGAGGAAAAAGTCCCCCCCATAAGATAGGAAGGAGAAGTCAGCTGACCCCCCCTAATGACACATCCCGCACCCCCAAGAGAGCTCGCAACTGCTGGAACTTACTCTCGGTGAAAGGTTTGGTGAATATGTCAGCAACCTGCTCTGCTGTAGAACAATACTGCAAATCAATGACCTGCTCCTGGATGAGCTCTCGGATATAGTGCATATGAATCTCGATGTGTTTGGTCTGCTGGTGCTGGACCGGGTTCTTCGAGATGGCAATGGCACTCTGATTGTCGCAATGTAGGACTGTCGGCCGTGGAGTAGTGAATCCAAACTCTGTGAGAATCTGCTGGAGCCAAATGGTCTCAGTCGCTGCGTTAACAGCGCCTCGATACTCAGCCTCAGTCGAAGAGAGAGCAATAGCATGTTGCTTCTTGCTCTGCCAACAAATGGGGCCCGAACCAAGGTGAAAACTGTAACCAGAAGTAGACTTACGATCAACTAGATCGCCAGCCCAATCGGAGTCTGTGTAACCAACCAAGCGAAGTCCTGTGCCTGCTGCATAGTGAATCCCATAGTGATGTGTACCCTGGATGTAATGGAGAATGCGTTTGGCGGCTTTCCAATGAAGCTCATGTGGTTCCTGCATGAAGCGGGAAACCATGCCAACTGCAAATGAAATATCAGGGCGTGTATGAGTCAAGTAGATGAGACTACCCACAAGCTGACGATACAAAGTGGCATCAACTAGTGGAGAAGAACACTGAGCCTCAAGCTTGACTCCTGAAAGAAAGGGAGTCGGGGCAGGCTTACAATCAGCCATATGAAAGCGTGCAAGTAGATCAAGAGCATACTTGGGCTGCGATAGAGTAATCCCGGAAGATGACTGTGAAATCTCAATCCCGAGAAAGTAGTGCAAAAGACCCAAGTTAGTCATAGAAAATCTGTCATGCAAAGCAGATTTGACCCTGCTAATGATGGATGCAGTACTCCCTGTAATGATCAAGTCATCAACATAGAGCACTAGTATCAAGTGAGAGTCGTCCTGTCGCAAAATGTAGACATTCGGATCAGAATGACATCTGGTGAAACCTGCAGAGAGTAGAAAGGAATCCATCTTGGCATACCAAGCCCTGGGGGCCTGCTTAAGGCCATAGATAGATTTCCTCAATCTGCAAACCAAAGAAGTATCCTGGATGAAACCTTGTGGCTACTCCATATAAATCTCCTCATCTAGATCACCATGAAGAAAGGCACTCTTCACATCCATCTGATGTACAGCCCAACCATGAGCTGCAGCTATAGCAAGTGTCAAACGAATGGAGTTCATCTTAGCTACGGGTGCAAAGGTCTCAGTATAGTCAACACCTGCAACCTGCGAGAAACCTTTGGCAACAAGCCGAGCCTTATACTTATCCACACTACCATCCGCTGCAAACTTAGTTCGATAGATCCACTTACATCGAACCATCTTTCTCCCCTTAGGGAGATGTACTAGATCCCATGTGTTGTTCCTCATCAAGGAACTATACTCTTCCTCCATAGCTTGGTCCCACTCAGGAACCCCTGATGCTTCCCTGAATGTCTGTGGATCGGAAGCGGTAGCAATAAATGCATGTGGATGATCCTGATGTTGTGATCGTGTTCTCCGTGTATCCAAAGGATCCCCAACAAGAGAACCCGCGGACTCAAGTGTCTGTCGAGCCCAACGAGGTCTAGGTGGAGGTGGAGAATGAGGCACCTCAACTACAAATGGACCCTGCGGAGGTGTAACCCTGCGAGTCGGAGTTGAGGGAGTCTCATCATCTGAATCACTAACATCACCATCCACAATGGAGGAAGGTGGAGGAGGTAGAGAGGCTAAGCTAGGAGAGCTTTCCTCAAAGTGAACACTCCTCTCAATGAATACCTCATGTGTCTCTGGATCCATCAATCTGTATGCCTTAACACCCTCAGGATATCCAACAAATATGCAAGGCCGACTCTGTGGTTCCAATGCCTTGCGTTTCTGTGGCGGAATGCGAGCCCATGCTGGACACCCAAAGACTCTGAAATGTCTCACAATCGGTTTCCTACCAACCCAAGCTTCAAAAGGAGTAATACCTTGTAAAGCTTTGTGAGGAACCCGATTCTGGATGTGTGTGGCACAACTGATAGCCTCTGCCCAAAAAGCGGGATCAAGAGAACGTGCATGAATCATACAACTAGCCATTTCTTTGAGAGTTCGATTCTTGCGTTCTGCAACCCCATTCTACTGTGGAGTGTATGCAACAGAATGCTGAAGATCAATCCCCTCAAATGTACAAAAGTCCTCAAGTCTCTTGTTCACATATTCCCTGCCATTATCTGTACGAAGAATCTTGATCACTTTCCCTGATTGCTTTTCCACACGAGCCTTGAAGTCCTGAAATCTGTCAAATACTTCACTCTTATGAATGAGAAAGTAGACCCAAGTGAAGCGGGAGTAGTCATCAATGAAGGTAAGAACATAGCGGGCCTTACTAAATGAAGGTGCTGGAAATGGACCTGCTACATCACTGTGAACAAGTTGAAGAACTTCCAAAGCTCTCCAAGTTTTCTCTTTATCAAATTTCTCTTCGGGATGCTTGCCCATGGAACAACCTGAACATACACCCTCTGAAAAGCTGATTCGAGGAAGACCTGTGACCATGTCTTTAGTGCTGAGCTGCTGAAGATAGCGGTAGTTGAGGTGACCAAACCGCTCATGCCATAGCTTACTTTCTGAATTTGAATGAGTAAGCAAGGCCCTAGAAGGTGAACGTGGCACAAAGTGGGAAAATGAGTAAAGCCTTGAGTTGTCATTGACTTGTCCCACTGCTACCAAGGCATCATCATCAAGTTCCTTTACCACAACTGAATCTGGTGTAAACTCAACCTTTTTCCCATTCCCATAGTGAGTGATTTGGTAGATGGAGAGAAGGTTGGTAGACAAGTTAGGAACATAGAGAACATTCTCAAATGTTCCATCATCCATGTCAACTGAACCTTTCCCTTCAACCTCTACTTGTGTATCATCACCTATGTAAATGTGAGGTACCTTAGAAGGCTCTAATGTAGAAAACTGCTCCTTTGTAGAACCCATGTGATAGGAGGCACCCGAGTCAAGTATCCATTGCTGTGAAGAACCTGTTTTAGCCACAAATGCTTGCCCTTTTCCTTTTGACTGTGAGCAGGAAGAAGATGAATCCTTCTTTGTGTAGGCGGATGGCAAGTTGATGTTGTTTTTCTTGAGAAGATTGGTTAACTCATCAACTTGCTTTGCGTGGCATCGATGCTCATCATGACCATACTTTTTGCAATATGCACAAGTTGGTTTATCCTTCTTAGGTGTTGTCCCCTTCTTGGAAGAGGATTGTTGATTGCCTTGTGATGGAGAGGATGATTGGCCCTTTTCTTGTTGTGGTTGAGACTTAGATTGCTTCTTCTTCTTGTTGGAATTTTTGCCTTGACTTCCTTGATTTCCTTGATTTGCTACCAAAGCCTTGGACTTTGAAGACTTGAGAAGCCCCATGTTCAACAACTTGGATTGTTCCAATATCAACATTTCTGTGAAAGCTTCAAAAGAAGGCATAACATAAGAACTCCCCACTGTCAAACGATGAGTTTGGAAGCTTGATACAAATGCTGCATATTCTGGTGCAAGCTTGTCCAACAAGTTGAATATCAATTGAGCATCCTTTTTGTCTATTCCACAATCCTTTAGCTTTGCTCTTAGCTCATTTGCTTTGGTTACATAATCTTGGATTGTATCAAAATTCTTGGGATCTAAGTTGGTGAGCTCATTATCAATCTGGTAGCCTCTGATTTCATCAACTTGTCCATACAATTTCTGAAACATATCCCAAGCCTCTTTAATTGTTTTACACTTCTGAATGTGGAAAATGAGGTCATCTGATACATACTTGCGTAAGGTTCCAAGAGCCATGCAATTCTTAGTGAGCCATTCTAATTGAGCATTTGGATCAGCCTTAGGATCTGGTGGTGCTGTTATTGTTCCATCTATGTAGTGTGTGAGACCCTTTTCCATTAGTTTACTCCATACTTTAATTTTCCATGATGCATAATTATGTGGAGTTAATGGTGGAAACTTATTAGGACTCATTGCAACAAGAATGGAAAGAGCACAAAAGAGGCACAATCACACAAGACACCCCCCCAAATTCACTCAATCAAAGAACCCCCCCAAATGTGATGATTTTGGCACTTTATAAGTAGTGCGTATACAATGGGCCACTTGCAAAAAAAAAGGCAAAGTGGACTTCTGATTTACAATTTTACAACTGCCTCAAGAAGGCCAAAAGAGACTCAACTGAAAATGCAAGAGATCTAGCTAAGATCCAAGCAATTTACAAGTACCTAATAGGCCAAATAAGACCAATATCTGAAAGTACAATTTTCACTCAAAATCTCTGAAATCTGATCATAGATTCTGAAAGTAGACGAAAAAATAAGCACTTTCAAAAAAAACGGCACCTGAAAAGGAGGTCGTATGAGCTCAAACGAGGCCTTTGAAGTTGCAGAATTGAGGATTGGACAGGTACAGCTGAGAGAATCCATAAATTCCGAGAAACCTGTGCATCAAAATCAGAAAATAACCACACCACTGCGAAGATCATGAAATTTTAGCCCATTTCAAAAAAAATTGCACCAAAAAAGGAGCAAAAATGAGCAAGATATGGCCTTCCAAAGTTGGACTGCAAAACTGAAAAGCCCAATGGAGAGGGGTTTAAAAATTTTCAAAAAATGCTGATGTGGCGCTGACGTCAGCAAAACACTGTGTTAAATTTGACGGCCGTATGACCATCACGAAAACTTCGCTGCCTGGCTGACTGGGCGTCCGTACTGTACGGACGGATGACTCGGCCTGCTGACTGTGCACTCCGTACTGTACGGAAATGATGACTGTGCAGGCTGATGTGTGCGTCCGTACTGCTGACTGTGCGTAATATGCGACGTGGCTAACTGACGTGTCGTACGGATCAGATCTGCTTGTCACAGTACGGTAGAGATGGCTGTGTACGGACTGCTTGTTGGCGGTCCACGTGGCTGGGTCAGGGTGAGGTGGCCTGCCGGAGGGTTGTTTGCTGGCGGCTGCGCTGTTGCCGGAAGCGGACGGAAGCCGGAGGCCGCAGCGGTTGCCGGAGACGTGCTGCGGAGACCTTCGGGTGGCGCTGCGGAGGAAGGGTCTTCGGCGGCGGCACGGACAGAACTGCTCGGGCGGTGGCGCAGAACGGCGGGCGGAGCCGAGGGACGAGGTGCTCGGACGGTGGCTTCGGCAGTCGTTCGTGCGAGCGGAGCCGAGATCGAGGTGCGGGCTCTGGCAGCAGACAGAGTACGGCGCTGGCGGTACACGGTCTGCGGCAACCTG
The DNA here is from genome assembly GCF_030272615.1 of Cryptomeria japonica. Taxonomy (NCBI): domain Eukaryota; kingdom Viridiplantae; phylum Streptophyta; class Pinopsida; order Cupressales; family Cupressaceae; genus Cryptomeria; species Cryptomeria japonica. The sequence goes on from NC_081410.1 coordinate 21,818,845, forward strand.
CAAAATGGTACCGGGGGTACAGCACGGGGGGGGGTCTGCGGACCCCCCAAAATTTGATTTTTCCCCTTTTTTTTTTGATTTCTTTTTCGAATTTTTTTTTTTAATTTTTTTTTTTCAATTTTTTTTTTAATTTTTCGAATTTTCAAAACATTATTCTGAAAAAATGAAATTTTTTTTTTTTTTGAAAAATATACAAAATTCGAAAATCCGTACGATATAGCAAAATTGGGAAAAAAATTTTCCTCACCAAAATAGATCGACTTTATAGTCGAAATTTATGGAAATGGCCTCCCGGATTCAACGGTGATGTCCAAATCGCTGTAAGATGCCTCCAAAAAATGAAGATCCCCAAATCCGTAAATAGAAGCCTTCCACGATGTCTCCAAAAACTGATCAACGAAGCCCCAATAGCTCTGATACCATGTTGGATTTTGCCAAGATCAAGGGCACAATGAAAAGCATAAAAGAGACAATAGAATGACAAGAACAAACTGTATTCTCATCAATATAAAAATGATCAACTGGATTAACCAATACAATGAATAGAGGCCTGCTTATATAGGCAAGGCCATATGGATGTATGAGCACACAAATATGACAAGTGGCTCAATGAGAAACAAGGGTAGGTAGGAAATAGGTGTGGGTAGGTAGGAGAAATAATATAATATTCCACATGAGGTGGATCACCCACCGAAGGTGGAATTATCACTCCACAATAAGTGGATATGATAGTGTAATAACAAGATCAACACCATAAGAGGTGGAATTTCTCCTACACACACTATCCCAATGAGGCACAAACACCCAAGTGTCTCATATCCAAACTACTATGAAATGCATTATCCTAAGTAAACTTAAGTAAGTGTAATAATATCCATGATGAATAATTATTTACACCAACAGATCTCTTTGTACATGGGTAGTTGGGACCCATCTTTTCAACCACCTAAACTATACTTAAGGGGGGTGTTAGTGTAGTTTTTTTTATTTTCTTTATGTTAGGCGATTTTTCTTTTTTCCTAAACATATTGTTAATCTTGTTTAGGTTATTTAGACTTGGTTATTACAAGGACACATGGAATTATCCATCACTTAAATGTGTCATGTCACTCTCTCTCAAAAATTGGTAGTTGAATCTCACACCCTTTTTTGGAATTATATGCCACCTTTCATAACCATTAGTTTGTCTTGATCTTAGTAGATGCAACCCTATGATTCAAAATTTATCAAGTAGGTAAAAATCTCATCTATTTTGGGTAGTTAGAGTTATTACACCTCTTGTATATATATTCCCCTATTTGTGCTATGTATACAATTCTCACCTCTCTTCTTTGTTAGTTGAAAAGAGTAATATGAGCTTTGCTTATACTATGTTGCATTTTGTATTTAAAGTTCTCCCTTTTGAAGATTACCCCCTTTCCACTATTTTGAGCATGGACCATGTCTATTGATTGGACTGTGTGTGATTTATGACCAATGCCAAATCTTGGAATGATTAAATCACTTCTTAGATAGTATATCATCCATAGGAAAGCTTAGGTGAAACAAAGAAAATTAGATTGTAGATCTCATACGATAGATTCATAATAACAAGACATGTTCATAATCACATATTTATCCCCGATAGTCAAAGTTGTCTCTCAAAGTCACATTAGACTATTTTTATTTCCAAGTAATTTAATAGTATGATCTCTACAATTCTAGAGATTGTAGATCCATGTTGTAGAGTCCTAATTGTACTCCCTTACAATTTTCCCTTAATTGGGCCCTCACCTTGGTGTTTGTGTCCTGAGGCCTGATTGGAGTCCTGATTATGCTCACATCATGCACTAAACTCAAAATTTTCATTATGCACACCTTTCTCCCCAACTTCTTATGTCCCTAATTGGTCAAGACCAGGGTGCTAGCACTTTGGTCCTCCCAATCAGGACCCATTTTGCAGCCTCACAATAATCATTCAATTTGAGCGGGAATTCTAATCCTGTGTTGGCTCATGTCAAAAAATTAAGTTGTTTTTCATCAAGCATGTATAAAAGGAGATCTAACCCTCTCATTTTGATATGTACATTAAATCAATTCAAATTCATATCCTCTCAAGAGAGCAAAATTGAGTTCTACATTCAAGTGAGCAAGCGATTAGTCTTCTTTCAAGCATTGCAGTAGAAGTAAAGTCAAGATTCAAACATTAGAGTTGACATTCATGTTCTATGTTTATGAAGACTTCATGAAACCCTAATTTCTTGTGGAGACAAACAAAACTCCATAGAAAGGTATAACATTAGCGTTTTAGACATTTTTCAGCATTTCCCTCAAAAGGAAATCATTTCCATTACAACAATTCAATTACATTTCATTTCTATTTCATGGTTAATTCCAAAATCAGGGTTTGACCTACGGAAAACCTGTAATGCCAACCATTTTCCCTTCTCTAATGTGTGCATGAATAGGTACAAAGATGTAATTCTCAGGATCTACTTTATTCATAGAGATGAATAGGTTCCCCTTTAGATGATGGAAAGTTTGGTGGACCAGAGCGACAGGCATTCTTGTCCCGAAAAATCAGGACTACCTTCTAGGAATATATCCAAGCACTCACATAATACTTAGAACTCAGTTCATGGCTCAATCCAACAACTATAGCTCATTGTTTATGCCTTTTTATTTCAATTTCAACACATTTACCCTAATTTCAACATTTTTCACAATTCAACTTAAAAAGGGTATCGAATCTTTATTCTAGTGAATCCAATAGAAATTCCAATCTTAGAAACATATTTAATTATGAAAGTAAATACATTTATTTTCTATTTTCTTATCCTACACTAAATTTGATGAATAATAATGAACAACAAATACCCTAATCTATACTAAGAGGGGGGGTGAATTAGTACATACAAAAACTTCTCAATAAATTATCAAGTTAAAACAATGCTAATCGGTTGTCTTCATCACTGAACTTAACCATGGCAATACCGGTTAAACACAGTAAGACTTCAGACAGCTAAACCAGTAAAATTGAATACTTCAAATAACATTCAACACTTGATAACTACTTCACCAATATACTCATGCATGTGTTGTATCAGTAATACCATAACCATTAGCTTTGCATGCATATTCACCGAAACAAAGACTGCTCAATCATCACATGAAAAATGCACAACTCATGACACACAGATTTTTCACGTGGAAACCCAAATGGGAAAAACCATGGTGGGGATGAATACCGAAAAGCTTGTTTTTGAACTCTTTTGAAGCTCGCTCTGTTAGGAGCCTAGTCTGATTAAAGACTTTACAATAAGGTTCTATTAGGAACCGATCCTGTTAAAGATCACCTAGTTAAGGGATGGCTATATACCCTGTTAAAGGTTGAAACCTTGTTAAAGGTTACCTTGCTAGAGGATTTGAAGAACTCAATGATCTTGAGTCACTTGGTTAGAGGATTTGCAATAAGCTTGTTAAAGCTACCTAGTAAAGGGATTTTCCTATTGTTAAAATGGTTACAAGACAACAGGTAAAGATCTGATATGATAACAACACTATATGCTAAGGCAGATCCTTTTCAGCTCCTCTACTCTGCAATCACACTCTGTAGTTTTCCACTCACTAGTCTGGCAAGTATCTCATCACTCGGATACAAACACAACATTTGCCAACAAAAACAATAACAAACATCATCGACCTTATGGACAACAATTAGGTCGGTAGCATAAACCCTAAACCCTAAATATTTTAGGTTTAAGTGGTCCAATCCTGACCATTCAAACACTTTGCATAGAATAAAACAATCTCAAACAGATCACAAGTCATTCTGCATCATCCATTCTTCACCACATATGGAAATCAGTAACCCATCACACTCTCTTCACATACCGCTAAGAAGAATGTTCATTCCCAAGGTAGACATTTAATGCAATCGATCTTCACATGCAAGATCATCATGAAAATCCTTCACGTGCACAAAACTGACGTGGCATCTCGATCTCATCCTTATCTCTTAGCTAACTCATCACAGAATGTCACTGGTTGCATCGCACAAGCTAGATTGCCAAACCGGAAACCCTAGAGCTGAGACTGCCAACCGGTAGTCACACTTAGTGAAACCCTGACACTAGTGCACTTCATCCCTTCATACCAGTTCTCCTACTTGAACATCAATAACAACTTCTTCCAATCTTCATACCGGTTCACCTCCATTTATTGACATCAATGACAACATACATTATCATCATACCAGTTCATCATATGCCAATAGTCTCCCCCTTTAGCATTGATGGCAATACTCAGTGTAGCATTGCAACTATAAACAACATAGACCAGTGCGACTATAACATATATCTTCTCCCATATCATATATCTTCGTTACTTCAGATATCTTCATACCGGTTCTCCTACTTGAAAATCCTCATGAAAATCCTTCACGTGCACAAAAATGACGTGGCATCTCGATCTCATTCTTATCTCTTAGCTAACTCATCATAGAATGTCACCGGTTGCATCGCACAAGCTAGATTGCCAAATCGGAAACCTTGGAGTTGAGGCTACCAATCGATAGTCACACTTAGTGAAACCCTGACACTAGTTCACCTCCATTTATTGACATCAATGACAACATACATTATCATCATATCGGTTCATCATATGCCAATAGTCCCCCCCTTTGGCATTGATGGCAATACTCAGTGTACCATTGCAACTATAAACAACATAGACTAGTGCAGCTATAACATATATCTTCTCCCATATCATATATCTTCGTCACTTCAGATATCTTCTCCCCCTTTGATAGCAATGCCAAACTGGAGGCACAAGCTTCCATTCTCCACTATGCTGCTCCCCCTATGGAGTAGCATCCTTCAACACATCAATCTTGAAAGATTTGACACTTTATTACCTGACTGATGTAGAGCACACATTTTTAATTTACTTCATGAAGGGGCAGAACCCCTAATTCACCTCTCAAATAGGTAAATGTAGTTTTCGGTAAGGGCTTAGTGAATATGTTTGCTAGCCGCTCCTTACTGGAAACATGTTCTAATACAACCTCTTTGTTTTGAACCTTCTCTCTCAAGAAGTGATACTTGAGCTCAATGTGCTTAGTTCTAGCATGCAATACCAAATTCTTGGAAATATTTATTGCACTTGTGTTGTCACAAAATATACTCACCAGTTCAGATATAGGTACTTTGAAACCATCCAATACATGTTTCATCCAGATTGCTTGAGTGCAGTTCATAAATACTGCCACATACTCTGCTTCAACTATAGACTGGGAAATATAGCTCTGCTTCTTACTCGTCCATGAGACTAGTCTTCCATCAAGAAAGAACACTCCACTGCTTGAGCTCTTCCGGTCGTCCACATTACCTGCCCAATCTGCATTGGTAAATACTTTGAGATTAAAATCACCATTGTATGGATACCACAATCCATAATCAATTGTCCCTTTCAGGTATCTAATAATCCTCTTGACTGCTACCAAGTGGGATTCTCTTGGAATTTTTTGAAAATGGGCCACAATGCCCACTACATGAGCAATATCCGGTCTGCTGTGTACCACATAGTGCAACTTACCGATCATTGACCGGTACTCCTTCTCATTCACCAACGCTGAATCATCTTCCTTAGTCAATTTGCAGTTGGTCACCATTGGTGTACCAACCGGTTTGCTCTCCTCCATGCCAAAGGTCTTCAATACCTCTTTGACATACTTGGATTGGGTAATAAAGATACCCTCTTTCATCTGTTGAATCTGTAGACCAATGAAGAACTTTAACTCTCCAATTAGAGACATCTCAAACTCTTTCTTCATTTCATCTGCAAATGCATGGCTTATTTCGTCATCTCCTCCAAAGATTATGTCATCTACAAACACTTCACAAATCAAAATCTGATCACCTTCAGATTTCAGGTAGATGTTGTTGTCCTCACTTGTTCTCTGAAATCCCATCTTCACAAGATGAGAGTGTAACCGTTCATACCATGCCCTTGGTGCTTGTTTCAATCCATACAGGGCCTTGTGTAATCTACACACCATGTTACTATCTTTTGATAAGGTAAACCCATTCGGTTGCTCAATATACAGTTCCTCTTCTAGGATTCCATTCAAGAATGCAGACTTCACATCCATCTGGTATACCTTGAACCCCTATATGCTGCAAATGCAAGTAGCATTCTAACACCTTCCAGTCTAGCCACTGGGGAAAAGGTTTCTCCATAGTCTTCTCCCTCTTCTTGACCATATCCCTTGCATACAAGTCTTGCCTTGTTCCTTACAACTGTGCCTTCTTCATTCAGCTTATTCCTGAAGACCCATTTGGTACCTATGACATTCTTGTGTTCTAGTCTGGGTAGAAAAAAGCATGTTGCATTCTTTTCTATCTGGTCCATCTCCTCTTCCATTGCCTTAATTCAGTCTTCATCTATAAGTGCCTCTGTAGTGGTCTTAGGCTCAAATTCAGAAATCATGCAAGAGTTTTGTTTCACCTTTCTTCTTGTGAGTGTCCTTTCATCTTTATCTCCTATGATCTACTTCGGATCATGATGTAGTTTCACATATCTAGGAATTCTAGCTGGTTCTTCTTGCTTTTCCTCTTCTTCTTCTTCTTCTTCTTTTTCTTCTTCTCCATCTTCTTCTTTACCTACTGCAGCTTCTACCGATACAGGAACATTGAGGTCTTTGCTTGTTTCTTTCTTAACCAGTTCCCAGAAGATTACACCTGGTTCATCTTCCACTTGCTCACTGCTGGTTTCCTCAGGTTTCTCAGGGGATTCATCAAACCTGACATTGATACTCTCAACAATTTTTTGAGTTCTATTGTTGTAGCACTTGATAGATTTTCTTTTAGTGGAATATCCCAGAAATATTCCTTCATCACATTTAGCATCAAGCTTGCTCAGATGCTCACCTCTCTTGATATAACACTTATTGCCAAATACTTTAAAATAACTCACAGTGGGAGTCTTCTCGGTCTAGTACTCATAAGGGGTTTTATCTTTACCTTTCTTGATGAGTACCTGGTTCATAGTATAGACTACAGTGCTCACTGCGTCTCTCCAAAAAGTGTGAGCAACCTTTCCTTGGATCAACATTGTTCTGGCCGCTTCAACTATAGTCCTGTTATTCCTTTCTTCTATGCCATTATGTTGTGGTGTCCTTGGGGCAGACAGCTGCCTCTTGATACCGTTCTCTTCACAGTACTTGTTGAATTCATCAGAAGTGAATTCACCTCCTTGATCAGTTCTTAGGCATTTTATCCTTTGACCACTTTCCTTCTCTACCAATGCTCTAAAGGCTTTGAACTTTCCAAATGCCTCAGACTTGTCTTTCAAGAATGTGACCCACATCATTCTTGAGCAATCATCAATAAGAATCATGAAATACCTATCTCCCTGAATACTTGTAGTTTTAATTGGACCACACACACAGATCGATGTGCACAAGATCAAGTAAGTTCTCTACTGAAAAAGACTTACCTTTGAAAGTTGAGGAAGACATCTTCCCAAGTTGGCATTCTCTGGACAAAGAATTCTCTGGTTTGTTCAGCAAAGGCAATCCTCTTACTACCTTGATATTACTAGATTTTACAATATTGTCCAAGTTTATATGACAAAGTCTCCTATGCCATATCCAACTGTCATCAAACTTTGCCATTAGTCCTGACTAATCTTGGCATTCAACTGAAACAAGTTAGCTCTGGTCTACTTATCAGTGGCAATAAGTTCACCACTCTTTCCAATTATACTGCAAACTCCACCTTTGAACTCCAGAATGAGTCCTTTGTCATTTAGCTGAGCAACACTCAAAAGGTTATGCTTAAGACCTTCTACCCAGTAGACATCATCTGCACTTCTCTTTCCATTCAGTGAGATGGATCCTTTACCTTTCACCAAGCATGGTGCATCGTTGCCAAACCGGACAACACCTCCATCATATTCTTCCAGAGATAGAAACTTTCTTCGGTCACCAGTCATGTGGTGAGAACACCCACTATCAATAATCCACTCATTAGAGTTGTCAATGCGAGAGACAAGGGATTTCTTGTCAGACACTTCTTCCTTTACAGCTATGAACACTATGTCCTCATTCTCTTCATCCTCAGATTCTTCATCAGTAACACCTTCATCCATTACAACAAGACAATTTCTCCTACCTCCTCCTTTAAACATTCTAAACCTCTCCAATTTATCCTTATTTTTATTGTTAGGACAGTTAATAGCTATATGTCCTATCTTATTGCAGGAAAAACATTTTAAAGGAAGCTTACCTCTGTATTTTCCGGTGCCTTTTGGAAGTCTCTTGGAAAGAAGAGCTTCAAACTCCATCAAAATCTCTTCATCATCCATATCTCTACATTACCTGGATTCATAATTGGTACTTACTTCTTTTCCTTTTCTGGTTGGTGCAGTAGATGCTCTAAAGGCTAAACCAGTCTTCTGAACACTGCCACCATAGCTATTCAACTCAGATAAAGTCAACTTTACAATGATAGAGTCTAGGGATACCTTGGTTTTGTCGATAGACCTTAGCTCCCGAATAGCAGCAACTCTAATTGCATAGACTGGTAACAATGATCTCAATACTTTACTGACAATGGTGGCATCATCAATTGTTCCACCAGTGCTCTTGATATCTCCAACCATAGTCTTGATCCTTATGCCATATTGTTGAATGGTCTCTCCTTCAACCATCCTCATGTCTTCAAATTTTGCTCTAAGGGTCTCTTCCTTAGATTGGTTGACATGCTCATCACCACCATAAATAGTTTCCAGAGTGTCCCCTACATCCTTAGGATTGTCCTTATCTTGTACATCAATGAAATCAATATTGGACAGGCTACTAATAAGGGCTTCCATGACTTGCCCATTTTCTTGAATCTCTCTTTTTTGTTCATCGGTTAGAATGCCAGTGGGGATAACATAGACATTCTCAACATAGCTCCAGTGTTGAGCACCCAAACTCTTGATATAAATCTTCTTTCTATCCTTCCATATTTTGAAGTTATCTCTATTGAACTTAGGACCTTCCCTCTTCATCATTAAAGTAGGATCTTTTACCTCAAGCGGTTAAGCTTATATCACCGAGGACCTAGAGTTGCTCTGTTACCAATTGATGAATAATGATGAACAACAAATACCCTAATCGGTACTGAGAGGGGGGGGTGAATCAGTACATACAAAAAATTCTCAACAACTTATCAAGTTAAAACAATGCTAACCGGTTGTCTTCATCACTGAACTTAACCATGGCAATACCGGTTAAACACAGTAAGACTTCAAACAGCTAAACTAGTAAAACTGTATACTTCAAATAACATTCAACACTTGATAACTACTTCACCAATATACTCATGCATGTGTTGTATCAGTAATACCATAACCATTAGCTTTGCATGCATATTCACCTAAACAAAGACTGCTCAATCATCACATGAAAAATGCACAACTCATGACACAGATTTTTCACGTGAAAACCCAAAGGAGAAAAAACACGGTGGGGATTAATACCCTCAAGCTTGTTTTTGAACTCTTTTGAAGCTCGCTCTGTTAGGAGCCTAGTTCGCTTAAAGACTTTACAATAAGGTTCTATTAGGAACCGATCCTGTTAAAGATCACTCGGTTAAGGGATGGCTATATACCCTATTAAAGGTCGAAACCCTGTTAAAGGTTACCTCGCTAGAGGATTTGAAGAACTCAATGATCTTGAGTCACCTGGTTAGAGGATTTGCAATAAGCCTGTTAAAGCTATCCGGTAAAGGGATTTTCCTACTGTTAAAATGGTTAGAAGACAACAAGTAAAACTCTGATCTGATAACAACACTACATGCTAAGACAGATCCTTTTTAGCTCTTGTACTCTGCAATCACACTCTGCAGTTTTCCACTCACTGGTCTGGCAAGTATCTCATCACTCGGATACAACACAACATTTTCCAACAGAAACAATAACAAACATCATCGACCTTATAGACAACAATTAGGTCGGTAGCATAAACCCTAAACCCTAAACATTTTAGGTTTAAGCGGTCCAATCCTGACCATTCAAACACTTTGCATAGAATAAAACAATCTCAAATAGATGACAAGTCATTCTGCATCGTCCATTCTTCACTGTAGATGGAAATAAGTAACCCATCACGCTCTCTTCACATACCGCTAAGAAGAATGTTCATTCTCGAGGTAGACATTTAATGCAATTGATCTTCACATGCAAGATCTTCAAGGAAATCCTTCACGTGCACAAAACTGACGTGGCATCTCGATCTCATCTTTATCTCTTAGTTAACGCATCACAGAATGTCACCGGTTGCATCGCACAAGCTAGATTGTCAAACCGGAAACCCTAGAGCTGAGACTACCAACCGTTAGTCACACTTAGTGAAACCTTGACACCGGTCCACTTCATCCCTTCATACTGGTTCTCCTACTTGAACATCAATAGCTACTTCTTCCAATTTTCATACCAGTTCACCTGCACTTATTGACATCAATGACAACATACATTATTATCATACCAGTTCATCATATGCCGACAAAATTATTATAAATTATTCATGTGATCAATTATACCTTATACACATACATTTTACTAAAGTAACATAGCCTCGAGCCTAAAGAAGTTCTTTTACCATCATACTTATAATAATTTTAATAACACCATAAAAAATGAGACCATAACACTAATTATATAACACATGGTCACTCAAATTTCCTTATATTCACCTCAAATCCTAATGCAAACACATCTTCTATTTCTCCTACAATTTGTATTCGCTTCTTGTTTCCATTTTTTGCTCATATTTTTGGCTAAATTTTCATTAATGTGAGAGTGGATATAAATTTTAATTAAGATATATTTGAATTTTTTTTTGAATATATTATCAATTTTTGTTGAGAGGAATATGAATGTATCTTTTGAGTTATATTAATGGGTAACAATACATTTTTTAATCTTGGAAGAATTGACGGGTCAATCATTGATCATTTGATACACTTATTTTCAATATCTCATTCTATTTGCAAGATATTTAAAAAATGGTATCTCTTAATTGAAAAAAAAACCTGGTTAAACATTTGCCCAATACATTTTTTTATCCTGTGATTTAGTCTTGGTCAACAGGGATCATAAACTCTATTTCGTTACGTACACGTTAAATCTACAAGCAAAGTCTACAGATCACAATCTGAGTAGGTAAAGAAGCAGAAACCTACTGCAAATGAAAACATTTTTCATTAAATTTATAAAGGTGAACAGTTCATTTCATTTATTACACCTGTTGTGGCGATTCTATTTCTCTCCTCATCTGACTGCCAAGTTTGGGGTGTGATTCGATCACCGGACCTTCCTTGATTGTATGCTTGGGCTCATTCTGTAACACACTTTTCTGTATCACTCTTTTCTGCTCCTCCTTACTCCCAAATGGTGAGATGGGATTATCCTTGGTATCAATAAAATACAAAAAACACACCATTCCCAAGCAGCAACTAAACATGGGTATGGGACCAAATACCCATAACAGCAGAGGAAATGCAAAATAATATGCCCTCACTCCCAGTGACCAGAAATTACTCCCTCTGATTACAGCATGCTCTACATAATGTGCAGGCACACTGGAACCTGGAGTGCTGATCAGAAAGTTCACTTGAACATAATAACGAATACACTGTACTTGAGATATGAAGGCTATCAGAAAACAGATCAGTAGGGTTGCATATTTGACAGAGCTAGTTGAACTGCTTCTATCTCCATAGATTATGTGATTGGCCAGTAACTTGGATTGACTGCTTGTTGTGCTGCTGCCCACAATGGTGCCTATCAATGAACTCAGTGTTATGGACAGGCCTGCCATGAATGTAGAAGCTGATATGTTGCTTGAGATTACTTGAAGTGCATCTTTTGTATTTCTGGGGATCTCCTAAAATCAAAAACATTGTGAGATCATTACACCCATGAAAAATATTTGCATGAATCCATCTTCCTGATGATGGGTTTGGTCAGAAAAACATTACAATTGTATTCATGGAGAATAAAAGTTATAAGATCAGTTTTCTGATACCAAATATACAATATGATCTATAATGTTGATGGAAAAAAAATTATTCATTTGTTGTTTCTGAATTCGATTGTGTGAGTCAATTTTTATCATCAACGTTTCTGTGATTCATCATAATCCTGAAGATGAAGAAGAATTCTAAAGAGATGAAAGATGGAAAAAAACAAACAAAACTACTATGATAGACTGACCTGCATCATCTTGTATACCCAAATCATTCTAATACCATTTTCAGATCTTATGACGATCATATAATCTGATTTGAAATATCGATGAAACAGAAAGAACAAACTATGACTACTGACCTGCATCATCTTGTGTACCCAAATCTTTCTGATGCCATTTTCATATCCTATGACAGTTAAATCTGGGTAGATGATAATTCTATATATGAGATAGAGATGATATATTCCCAGGAAGAGAAGGCCTGATGGAACCAGCACCACATCTAGATATTCTTTTGTCCACACCATGGCCATTGCCTTGCTCTCTCTACAGGGAATGAATGATTGGACTCCTCACATTAGACTTGAGTACATGAACTCAAAATTACACAAATTTCTGATTGTTTTCATTTGAACAACTTCTGTAATTGATACAAATTATTAAATTTATTTAAAAAATGAAAAGAATTTAGAAATAACAATAGTATTTAATGATGTCAACATACAAGGAAATATTATATTATATGATCTTCAATATTTTGATATTTGATAACACTTTAAATATATTAAATGCATTTACTGATACCTCTTACAATAAAATTCATGAGAATAGAACAAAGAAATATTCTCACAAGGATGCGGATAACAGCCTGGTATTTTCTTTTTAATTGTTTTTAAAGTCAAAACATAAACATGGATACAGCTAGCTATGATGATATTTTAAACATAAAATATATTTGATTATATAAAAATTGGGAGGAAGTATCTTGGATCTAGTCTTCCTAAGTTTTATTCATATAAATACAAGTTAATAAATGTGTTTACACTTTAAAAGGATCAAATGGATCAAATTGCTTTAGTTTGAACATCACCATCAATGGCCATTTTGCTCAAGTTGAAGAGAAAATAAAGGTATTTCATGCTTTTAAGTAAGTGGAAAGGAAGATCGGATAATATGTGCAATTTAGGCACTTCTATCTCTTATGATAAACTAAGAGATGTTGACATTTCACATCTCTGTGATAAGGTAGAGAATCTTTGAAGTTTGTAAGTTACGTGAGGAGGAATGCTATCTATAAGCTTCCTCTTAATTCAGTAGAATTTAGCTTACACTTAGAGTTTATAGAAATTGGCACAGTTAAAAATAATAGCATATAATTATTATATATAGTTCTAAGTGTAATGGAAATTAAGTCAATAAAGTATGGGCGGGTTAATGGGGGCTTCACTTAGTCAATCTGGGTATGTATAGCATGTGCGTTCATGATATATTAAATATATTTATTTAAATAAAAATATCAATTTTAAATTATAGGAATGGAATGTAATGATGTAAATCAATTAATAAAAGTTGTATTCATCACAAACATTAAATTTCTACAGGTGGGTTGGAACAAGGATAGAGAAAATGGTTATCAAATATCATAAGGTTAAATTTCACAAAAAAAACTATCATGTTTTGAAAGCACATGACAAGTGGGAAGGCTTTCAGGTTTAGAAGACATCCTATTTGCACTTGATTGAAGAAGAAAGCTGATCACATTTTTCCCTAAATTGTACAACTCTGAATTTTGTAGTATTTGTTAAAATCTAAGTTTGAGAAGATACAAAGAAAGTGGTGGATCATTTCAAATTATGGAAGTGTGAATATGGTAAAGCCACCAAAATCAATTGCTAGTAGGTATTATATAAGTGGTTCTTTTGTGGTTAAATTTTACTTATATAAGAAAACTAATCAATCAAATGAGAAAGATTGGTAAAAGAGAAAATAAAGAAAATAATAATTTAATATGTGTAAAAGGTATTTTGGAAGAAGAGCTAGAGAAAATTTGAAAGAAAAATAAAGAATTATAAGAGGAAAATAGGTCATTGTAATGGATGGAAAATTAGGGTTTCCAATTTATGCTTTATAAACTAGGAAATGAACTAACTTTCACATGCATTACATTAAAAGAAGGATGAACTCAATAAATCCAACTTCAATTTTAATTAGAAGAGCACTGAATGTTGATTGGATTCCTATTCCCCTTTTGTTTGAGTTGAAAATGTAATTGAAAAGATGCAAACTGAATGCCAAGTATAAGGTAAGAAGATACATGCATGAACTAGCATTTTGGACTGATTATGCTAATTGATAATGAAACACAAACTTCACAATAGGTACATAAATGGATAGCAAATTTGAGTGTGCACCTGTGACTGAAATCTGAGGTTGATCTAGAAGGACTAAGGTGCCCAACACCTTGGCCTTTTGAACTACTATCAGGAAATTGGCAACCTAAAGGTATTTGAGATCTGTCTACAAAATCTGATGAAAAACACTGAGGACAAGGGTGCCCAACGCCCTGGTCTAGACAAGGGCACTTCCCAGCACCTTGGTCCCAAAAAATTAGGTCCAAATTTTGAGATCAAGTTTGTACCAAGTACCTGATGCTATGTGAGCTCTTTTGGTTTCATCAGGTACCTTTAGTTGCACACAAGAGAAAATAAAGGGGGTTGTGGATAGGGGTTTACCTTAGGTCAAACCTTGGGTTTTGGAATTAATCCTAATTTAAATAAATGGAATTGAAAGAATGCCTTTTGAAGGCAGAGGCAAGACTTGGAATTGAAATTCTTGAATGTAGATGATTATACCTTCAATAGGTGATACAATTCTCTGAGGATAATTGATCCATGTGTTGGTACAATAACATGATAAATCACATAAATTTCATCATGAAATTATAGATAAACATAAGTTGAAGATGTCTTGATGTAGTTTTGTTGCTCCTTGAATTAGATCTTCTCTTGAGGAAGAGGATTTGCTCTTGATTTGATGATAATGCAGGCACAAGATCAGACTATGAAAATGAAATGAGAGGGGTGCCTTATATAGGGATTTCATAATTGAAATCACCATTAGGTTGACTTAGAATTGATATATATTGATATGGAGCGAGATTTGAATTAGAAAAGGCCACCAAATTATCATTCTGATATTCAGAAAAAAAGTGCAGGACCAGAGCAAATCCCAATGACCTAGTCCTATCAACTTTTTTCCAAATTTCTAGGGACATAAGATAATGGGGATCTAATGCTAAATCCAACTTGGTGTCTCAAAACATAATGCACAGGTATGCAAAATATGCTTTGAGAGTTGAGATTAGGGTAAGATTACGATAAATCAAGATAAAATGATAAAGGGCACACCTAGAATTAAGGGACCAAAATAAGAGTGTGATGATGTAATAAAGTGGAATAAGACCCATAATATTGAATTAAATATTAATTAATTTTGTAATAAAGGTCCCATAATGCATAGATGAAAGGGAAATACTAAAATAGGTGCTAGGAGAGTGTGAAATTGGACACACTAATAAAGGTGTACAATTTACGACACTAAAATCATAAAAGAAAGAAATATAAAAATTGAGAGAATAAATTATTTCAATTAATTACTTGAAGCACATGCAAAGGAAAATCAGTGCTTAAAGTCTAAGCCTGCACTATGCAGTTCTTCATGTGATACAAATGCTTTATTTTATTCAACTGATGAATCATGTGATATAGTTGAAGATTCTTTTAATAAAAATTGTAGGAGAGGATTAAAATGAATAAGGGGAGAAGACGAGGGAGGGCACATAGGGTAATACAATGTGCAGGAAGGAAATTTTTAATATTTGTAGATTCAAGTCAATAAGTAGAGGAGCATTGAGAAAGGTGTAGAGGTGTAAAGTAAAGCAAAATGAGTCATGGTAGAAGAAGATGGATTGACAACAAAAGAGGTGTAGGAACAAATATAGGAAATAAATTGATTATGCAGAATTAAGCAAAATAAGAGAGAAAAAAGTGTGGTGTAGAGAGAAGGAAAAGCATTAAAAGTTGAACTAAGGAAAGAGTGCATGGAGAAAAGTTGATTAGTATGTAGAGATTAAAAAGAGTGGTTTGAATGTAGCATGCCATAAAGAAATAGAGGTGAATAATGAAATAAATAATGTGATTGCAAGTGAAGAAGAGTCTTGAGGCTTAGTGTGGGCTTTAAAGATAATAGAGCAAGCAAATCTCTATATTATTGAGATGTACATTCAAATTCATATTTTATAAATTGGAATAGTTGGTGAGTTGAGATACCTTGACTTAACATCTTGAGTGTTAGTGTAATGTGAAATTGATTAGATGAGTTGTTTTGTTTCTCTTGCAAGTTTGCAGTTGAGAGATTGGGCTTATCCCTAGCCTTTTTCTACCTTATAAGTTAATGGAAGAAATGGGATATGTAGGAAAAAGTTTAGGAAAACATGGACAAGGAATTATAGATCCAATTGAACCAAGAATAAGGTCAAATAATTAAGACCTCAAAGACATGTTAGTGGAAAAATAAATAAAATAATGTTGCAGGTATTACAAGTTCAAACCACTCAAAGAATGCAATATATGCAATATTTTTATTGTCATAGGAAAATACATAAATGGAAACATGTTGAGATCTTCCTCCTTGTACTATTTGTGGATTAAAAAAAATGATTCTAAGAAATTGTGTTGGACCAAAAAGTGGAAGAAGCAACAAAAAAATATAGTATAGAGATGGATTGCGAATGGATTAACTTCTTTGATTGGAAAAATGTCATAACTATGTTCAAAATTGTGTACAAGAATAAAAATTCTGATGTTAGACAAAATAACAATTACACAAGAATAAGTAACATTGATCACAATGATCATTGTTAAACATAAAAGTTATAGTGTTGATCACAAAGATCATTGTTGAATAGTTGTAGCATTGATCGCAAAGATCATTGTTGAAATTAAAGAGTTATAGAATTAGTCCCAAAGATCATTAGTGAATGGTTGTGTTAGTTGATTGTAAAGATCATTAATGAACCTAAAAGTTGTAGCATCGGTCACAAATATTTTTATTGAATGGTTGTAATGATGATTGCAAATATCATGGTTGAACCTAAGAAGTTGTAGCATTGGTTGCAAGGATTGATGAATGGTTATAATTTTGATTGCAAATATCATTGTTGAACCTAAAATTTTATAATATTAGTTACAAAAATCACTGAAGTTGTAGCTTTATTGTAGAGATCATTACTGAAGTTGTTAAGGATTTGATCGCAAAGATTATTGTTGAAATTGATTGCAAAGATATTTTGAAATGATTCATATTCATTATTAATATCTATGACTAGATAACAATTTAGGAGAAATTGGAAGGTGTTGGCACAAGTGATAATGGAAAATATCAAAAATCTATTTTTTTGATATTTTCTAGGTTCTAGTAAATCACATTTTTGGAGGCCCTAGGAGTAGAATTTAGGGTCAAAAGTGTTGTTGGTCTAATAAATTGATTGTTGAAAGCATGGTCTTAAGGGATTAAAATTATATATCTTGTTGAGATCTTTTCTATGGTGTAAGTGGTTCCAGTTTTTTTGTATTGAGTGAAAAGTTACGACCCTGCAAAGATGGACTAATAAAATATATAGTTTTTTAATTTTTATTGTAATAGATATTATCTATATTGTTCATTTAGAATTCCAAAGGGTTCTAGTTACTCTTAAGATCCATACAAAACTATATAAATTGAATTTCAAAATAGAATAAACTACCTTTTGAGTTGCATACATCTCTCTACGAGTTTGTTGTTCTCAATTTTGTTGTAAAAAGGTCTATAATATTAAAAGTTTATACACTAGGTGTTGTAATCCAAATCCATAATTTGGGTCAGTGGTTTCAATGCTTGTTCACTTCTGTATGTTACATTGCATGCAACCAACATATCAAAGGCTTGGGTTAGAAATGAGGGATCCTTCATATTACCTTCCTTTGAGACACATACTATCATAGATGTCTAAATATCATTTAGTGAGGGATCAGATGATCCAATAAAAATGTTGGTTGAATATGCAAGAAAAAAATAACATCAAGAAATGATAGAACAATTCAATCAGATGCTAGAAAACCAAGGGTCGTAGACAAATTTGACAAAGTTGTGCCATTTGGTGAGTACACTCCATTCAAGGTGGAGGTAAATTGTGATGTTCTAATTTTTTAAGGAAAAATTGATGTAGATATTGTTGATGTTTGGTTATCAAAATTTGAAAGATAATTTTTTGTTAATCATTTCTCAGATGTTGAGAAAATCTCTTTTGCCCTCCTCAGTGTTGATAGTCATGTGAAGCATTGTTGAGAAGCTAAATCATCATCCAAGGAAGAACAAGTTGGAGAAGAATTTGGTATATATTTTGATCAAAAACCCACATGGGGAGAATTTGTGGAACACATAAGGGAGAGTATTATCCTAAAGACACATATGAAAAAAAGTATATGCAATGGCAATTGGTTTGATAGAAAAAGGACCAATCGGTTTAGGAGTATACTAACACATTTCATGCACTTTCAGTAAAGCTTGGCATAAAAAATTCTGAGAAACATCAATTTTTTAAAGTATCAAAGTGGGCTTCATAGGCATATTCAAATTGACATGGATTTCCTAAATATAGAAACATTATTAAGTGCTTTCAAGTATGCTTAAAAAATTGAGAACAAATTGAAGCAAAAAGGGAGGAGAGATTATTTCATGAACAATAAATTAAAAGGTGAAAGTAGTAATAATTTTTTAGGGAAGTAAATATTTTAAGGAATTTGGGTTGAATTCCCAAACAAAGAAGACACAACAACATATAGGTATGTGGTGTGAGATTCATAAAAACACATTTCATAATAATAAGGATTGTAGGACTATGAAAAATCTAATAATGGAGGCACATGGAGAGGATATTGAGCCTAAATCATCACCACTAGACTCCTTTGAGCAGAAGGATACTGAGTAGGTCATTGAGGTAGATCCATATGCCATAGTTGCTACTATAAAAATAATGCTACATGATGATGAAGAGAGATTGTTTCATTCACAAATGTGGGTATGAGGAAACAATTTGCAGTTTATTGTGGATAGTGGAATCTAATCTTTGTTGAGACTATGAAAAAGTTAAATTTGAAAACAACAACACACCTACAACCATAGTCCATGGGATGGGTAAGCCAAGGATAAGATATACAAGTAAACAAGCAGTATTGTCTTCCATACTCCATAAAAGAAAGACTATATGATATTTTATGTATGTATGTGATATTTTTTTGGGGCAACAATACATGTACCAACGTCATAGTGTATTTGAATCTAGAGCACACAATGTGACTATCAAACTTGGTGAATGAAAGTATTGCATGCCTGAGGAAAGATTTGCACAATTTGCCTCTTTAATCAATGCAAATTAGTGTAGGATGTTGATTGATCGTATTGGAATTTTTGTGTTACCTTTGATTCGATCCGAGGAAAAGAAATTAGTTTTTTGTAATGCACATGCAACAATGGCTACTACAACAAATCAATGAGGAAAAATGGACCATATTTTGAAGAGATATTAGAATGTGTTTGAGTTACCAATTGGGGTACCATCACATTGTCAAGTCAAGCACTCTATTTTTTTATTCTAGAGACACCATTACCTAATGAACCTATGTATAGGAGGTCAATTTTAGAGAATAATGAAATTAAGAGCTAGATTTAAGAGTTGATTCATAAGGAACATTTTCATCCAAGTGCTTCACCATGTGGCAACTCAATTGTTCTTGCAAATAAGAAGGATGGGACATGACAACTTTGTGTTGACTATCGAGAATTATATATATATTTACAACCTCTGCAATGTTGAAAATAATTCAGCATCCAAATCGTAAGGGGGTCCATAAGATCTTCAATTATTTCTCCCCCTCAGATAATGTGAAATTTTCTAGTGACCAAAAGAGCAATTTGTACCACAAATACATGTGGACTCATCCTCAGTCATTTCTTCCACCTTCTCATAGGATTTGATCACCCATGTCATCTTCATCTTCTCCTTTTCTTCATTGATATCAATGTTCTTTACCAGACCAATAGTCTTCTCACTCTTCCCTCTGCAAAACCCAACAATGTGTCCTAATTAATTGCAGTTATAATAAGTTGAACTTTGTTGCAAAGCTACTTCTTTTGAGATTAGACCTGCATTCAATAGCCTTGTGGTACCCCAAACTTGTTGCATGCATAACAATATCCATTGAATTTCTAAAGACTTCTACCATAGTTTTTATTCACATATCCATTCCATACCATCCTACTTTTGCACTCATTTTCTTTGTGTTCAAACTTATTACAAGAGTAGATTTGACCATTAAATGATTGAGATCTGATCTACCTTCAAAATTCACTAGCTCTATGTCAAAAATTATTGCATTAAAAATAACTATGAATAAAGGATGATGAATACCTAGTTTGAGTAGGAGTCTTCCTAAAACTCTTCTTGTTTCAGACTGGAATGAAATTCTTTTGATATTCATTAGTTTTCATAAATTCATCCTTGAAATTTTTCTTTCCTTTATCCTCTTTATTGAGAGTCTTAGAGCTTTCACCCTTTTCAAAGCCAAGTCCACCTCTATGTTTATTTCTATTTTGAGCACTCAACATCACATCAAGCACTTCACTACCACCTTTAAGCTTCAAAGCCTTTGTCAATTTGTTCTTTTTTTTCTTTCAACTCTTTTCTCAATATGTTCACTTCTACTTCAAGTTTTGTGCATTCTCGAGATTTGTCATGTAGCTTTGTTTCAAGATCATCGTGACCTTCCTTCCTTCATCAAGTAGCTTCATAAGAGGAAATTTTCTCTTATGCTTTCATCCATATCTGCTAGAGAATGCCTCAATTCTCCATCCATGTCTACCACAACATCAATGTCCCATTCATTTTTCTCCATGAGATCCAAATCTCTTTCATAATTAAACATTTAGTGTTCAAATATTGGATCTACTTCAATTTTTAGGCTATAACTTCAAGAATCTTACCCTAATATCAATTGTTGAACACTACCAGATGTTGAGTGGGGGGATGAATATGCATATATTAGAACTTGATCTGATTTAACCTTTTACTTAACATTCATTCCATATACCATATGCATGGAATTAAATACTTGAAACCGCAAAAGCAACCACACATGACCACCAAGATTTTTACGTGGAAAATGCAAACTAGGAAAAAACATAGTGAGAACTATCTCACTATATGATAATCAAGTTACGATGTTTACACTAGAGGCCAAAGACCTCATTGCCCCTGAGACGACTTGGAATAATAAGGCACACAACCTTAGGGAAAGATACTGATGCAGAGAGTCTTGGAACCTTGTTTGTTACACCTTCTTGAGTGACTTGTCCTACTCAACCCTACAACTACTCAAGTCCTTCCTATGGTACTTGGCAGGGGTTATGATAATGAGACCTCCAAGGTCTGAACCTTCTTGAATTGCCTCCTAGGTATAGACAATGGTTTCTGGACAATCAACTCCACCACTTGAGGTTGCCACCTCAGTTTCCCACACACTCCTCTCCTGGGCTCCAACCACTCCTACAAGGATCTTAACACACAACCACTTCCTATGGTTTCACAATGCATCTACAAGGTGTCTTCAATATTTTTTGAGGTTTAAGGTTCACCAAATCCACCGCCTTGGCTTCCTAACCCTTCTAGGTCTCTATCGACACCTAAATAGGCCTAATTGCATTATCCCTTCCTAGGCGGTTTTAGGGTCTTAATTTGAAAAATTCCCAAATAATCCTAGAAATAAATCATGGATTTGAGTACCCTTTTGCAATTTTTAGACAATACTAGAAAATTGCATCTGGGTTATCCGTACAAGTGGGGTTTCCAATGCTGCATTATTTTGAAGGGTTTTAGGCCTAACCGGTGACTTGGCAAGATGGGTCAAAAAATCTTCACCAATCAAATCTCCTGCTCCAAAAAATTTGGGAAAATTGAAGGGAACTCAGAGGGATTTCCATTCATGTGCCACTTGGTCCTGCACCAATCCCCATGTGCTCATAATTCACACTTTTCTTACTGTCCTAACTCACCTACTCCCAACGGTGAGCCTAGGGCTTCATTGTTTTTCCTCTTCTTGGACCTAAAACACCACACACCCTATTATAAAGATATGTATAGATCCTAACCTAGAATTCTTAGTGATTTCAACAGGTTCCATCAAAGAATGCCTAGGTTAGAGCCATTTTCTTGCTCTTAAACCCTACTTGCAAGGGTTTTGCTCCTAGTTGCAAAGAATGGAAGAAATCTCTACAACTTAGGACAATCAAACTTGAAAATAAACCTTAAAGAATACAACTAAAATGAATACTCAGAATTGCAATGGATTTACACCATCTAGTTCGTAATGGACCATACAAACAATGAAAATAAGACAAAAATTGTCCAAAATTGGTGGAAACAAGGTTGCTTCCCAAATCAAAAACTTTCTCTTGCATTTCCAATCCTCCAACCCGTAAAATGAAGTCAAATATCTCTTATATCCACTTGTTTCATTTGGTTCAACCAACTTCCTAACGCCTATAACCAAAAATGCAAATTTTGCAAGAAATTGCAAAATGTTGCTCAACAACTTTTGACAACTTTTTGCTCTAGGATGCAATTTTGCATTCTAATGCATTTTAAGACTCCTGAAGGTCCTCAAACACCCTAGAGGACCTAAAAACAACTCAATTGACTCCTAATACATGAATGCATTCATCTAGAGTATTTTACCTATGAACTACCTAAGCATCCCACTTCTCAAGCTGTCAGCATCCTAAGCACAATTGACTCAAACCAAAACTTGGACAACTCAATCATGGCTATACTGAGTCCTTAATGGTTGGTCCATTATTACATCACAAATATAGCACACAAACTTAAAAAGAAAACAAATCTTTCATTCTTGGAGTGTTAGGTGTCTCACACTAGATACAATAATTACTTGCAAACATTGAATATCACTTCTTAGGGGCAAGATACAAAACTTTTTATAGATTAACATAAATAAGATTAAACTACAAAGAACCACATCCACTAAAATGTTGATCACAGTTCGTTGTTCAAAACACATCAGAAATTGTCTTCATTGCTACTTTTCTATACTTTTGAACCTTTGTACTGCTCCACATTTGATTTTCACAATACATACACACTTCAAATTTATCTACACAGTGAGTCCATCCTTTATATACTATCCACAACCCCAATAACATCAATTAGATAAACCTAATTAGATGTAATGTATAAATACAATTTAGTCATCCCAAAAACAATCTCCAATGTATTATAAAAGGAAAAATGAAACATGTGATGCATTACACCATGATGACACCTTCCAAACAATTCCAAATTAATTCCTATGCATCCAGAGGCAACCTCTTGGAAAAAAACATCATGGGCCGGCCCTAAAAGATACACTATTACTACACACTGACACAACTTGCTCAAAATGCAATGTAGACCACCAATAGTAGCTGTGGATATCCAAGATAAAAAAATAAAATCCACAACACTAAATAATTGAGCCACATCACCAAATACTAGCAAACATAGGAATGTAACACATTCCTGTAAACTGTTACTGGAACAACCAGTGATAGCAGAATATCAACTATGGATCTCATGAATCAACACCAAATCTCTAAAACCATCATGATATATCTTTATAAACCTTTTGAAGAAATCACAAGTAGGCTCCACACATCTCCATGATAACAATACTAACCCATTGTAACTGCATTATACTAGACCACATCTAGACCAAAAATATTACTAAGTTATACATTTAAACCAACAAGTTTGACATCAATGACAACATAAACTCATATTTGCAACAAAGGGTTTGTCAAAGTATAGCTTTACCTAATTCCTTAGCTCAAATTGTTAATGGCCACTTTCTAAATGAATAATTCCTCACTCTCTTAGAAGAGGATAAAATATCAAATAGGTTCTTAAATACCTAGATATGTTTTATGAGGATTTTTGGTTCTACCATTCAAAGGCATAAGACTCAATGCTATTTAAATAATTTCCCAGTGTCTTTTTAGCTCGACTCCTTTAGTTGGAGATGGATTGCTCACATAGAATTTTTTAGATTCATAGGCATCCCATTCTTCTTTTGGGCTTCACCAGTATCCTTGTGACAATTTGTCCTTACTAGAATAAAAATAATGACATATTATATTAATTAATAAACCCCTTTCTTTGGTAGGGAAATTTTAGTTAATGATATCAATTTTTCACAATTCATTAAAGTTGGTAATTGGTTTTTGGATTCAATTGTGCAATTTTTTTTTTATCATAAATGTTTTTGATCACACTATATGATCCATCATTAGAATGAAGAGTGCTATACAAGAATAACTAAATTTGTTTCAAACCAAGACATGAAAAAGAAGAGAGTAGGAGGGAAGATGGTGTGGATGGGATAAGGAAGATGAAGATTGGGATATTTCTCCTCTTCCTTGATCCTTGTGCCATTCACAATCTATTCCATCCTACTCTTTTCTTTTTAGTATCTTGGTTGACAACAAATTCATTTATTCTCATATAACACTCTTCATCCTAATGATGGATCATAGAGTGTGATTTAAAATGTTGACGATAAAAACTACATAATCGAATCTAAAAACCAGTTAACATGAAAATTCTAGGTTAGCTCCAAGTTTCTTGTGGCCACACATTTTTATTATTCTTTATTTTTGGCTCATTCTAAGGCCTCTTACATGCAACTATTGGGATTCCTTAAAAAGTCACAAGGAATTTCATAGTGTTGCCTAGGATTCTGGAGGTTTGAGGCTTTTATCCACCTAGCACTAGGGTTTGTTTATTTGCACTAGATGAATTATAGATAGTCCCTTCAAGATAATAGAGATAACAAAAAGCCTTGTTTAGCATTGCATTATAGGTTTAACCATTATTCTAGAAGACTTTCTTAGAAGGGGATTGGGTTATAAACCCTTATCACTATGAATTATGTGGTACCAATTTAAGGGAATCTTTGTGATAAAAAGTATTAGGATACCTTGGCAAGCCATGAAACCCTATATTTTCTAGAATGTTTTGGATTCTGCAATAGACTTTCCATCAACTAGTAGAATATTTGGTGGTCCCCCATTTTGTAAGATAATGATCACCTATCGAAAAGGTTGCCTTGAGTGTGTGCTTAGAGATTTCACAAAAAATGATTTTTAACCCTCCAAGGACTCTTCTCCAAAGCCTTGAGAATGAGTCTTTTTTTATGGAATGAAAATAAAGCCAAGTTTTACCTTTCTAATTAGGATTTTGAAACTTTTGATGCATACATGAAGGTAGTTTCGATTGATATGGTTCCCAAAATTGATATCAATTATTCCAAGCTCTAGTAGGAGAATTGTATTTAATGGGGCCTATAATCCATGTCAAGGATATCATCACCTCTCTCCCCACTTTCCCGTTCCCACATAAAACTAGTGGTGGCATTTGTATTCACTAGTATCTATTTTAAAAGGAAAATTTTATAACATCTGATTGACTATATTGGAGCACAAATTGTGTTACTTTTATGGGTGCATTATTTTTCAAGGCCTTCTTATTGTCTCCATTTCCCCCCATTTCGGAGTTCTCAACATTTATTCGGGTCCAAACACATCTTTCAATAATTACAAATCATTCAAATGATGTCATTGTATATCTCCCCACTTTCCCATGGTTTCCACATTAAATCAATGATGGAATTTGTAACCACCAGTATTGGTTTGACAATGTAAATTTTGTACCATCTAGTTAACTATTTTTAAGGTAGGGGTTGGGGTTCCAAATAGGATAGTGTGGGTGCACAATGTGCCCTAAACTATGCACCAAGACCCCTGGCTAGACTAGATTTGGAGCATGTCACTATTCCTTCCATTGTGAAGGAGTGTGTGTTGAATATAATATTTTCATTGATGTTAAGGTGTAACATGGTCTTTTCTCCTAACATGAAAAGTAACTAGTTTTATCCACAAGATAAGTAAAAGATGCTAGTAAATTGGATATGATTTTTTTTTTTTGCATTTAAAATAACTTTTCAACTTGTAATAACAATGTAAAAAGTAATACATAAGAATATTTTTGAAATGTTATGATAAGTTTAAGTATGAATCTAACATGTTCATTTCATTGAATAACTTCACATATTCAAATTAAACAATGAAATAATATAACATGTAGAGAGAGAGTTTAGAGTCTCTTATAATATGGATTGACTAAGATGTATCACAAGTCTCAGCGTGAATCTAGATGAGTGAGAGCATCATTCGAGTGATTTTCCTCCAACCACAGACTTGGTGGTTCCCTGCACAACTTCCTACTAGAAGTGGCCCTACCCTTCATGAGGGAACAAAAAAAAGAATTGGTCAAGGTTGCCTTCTGAGTCTAGTGTTGTATCCTATATAGAGCCAATCGATCATACAATTATAGACACTTGCTAACTATGCATGACTAACTGACTAGACTACGCATTTGGACATGGTGAACTAACTAGACACAAGGAAATGTTTTTGCCACCTTGGCCAAAGGTTCTTATACTATAACACTTAACAGAAAGTGCAGTGATATGTTGCTTCACCCATACTTGACTTGGGTACTTGAAATATCCTAAGGTTTAACTCATTGACACAAAACAAATAAGGTATTCGTAGAACCATTGGTCATGTATGATCGCATTTTCTAACCTTAGCAACTGCCATTAGTTCTTACAACAATTAAAACATATAAGGGAGATGTAAATTCATCTCTATATCATACTTGGAATTCAAGTTGAGAATCTTCCATTAATAACATCCTTCACACCCTTGTGACAAGGTGAGTTATAATGTCATTGAGTGTATAAATGATCATGTTTGACTCATTAATATCTTCTAAGTACATGACAGTTTCACTTCTAGACCATGACTTCACTTCTTCTTTATGCTCAATGAATCTCGTTACCACAAGGGTTTATTATGAGTACCATTCTTGAAATAAGAAAAAGACTAGATTAGCGAAACAACTTAGTAGTTATCCTATAGGTTCATGTTTCAGTTCCTTTTCCTCTAAACTTGATATTCCATCAACTCCATACTCTCAAATGTACACATAATTTACATTCTTTGCATACTATGCAAACACTTAGCCTACAAATACTATGCTTACATGTCCATATTATGGTAAGGACAGACACTAATCAAAATTATTGTGAACAATATTTCTATGCTTCCTGACTTAACGTTTAGAAAAGCTATTTAACACATAAGTGACTTAACGTTTAGAAATTGGTGTTCTTTCTTCCTTCTCAAATGCAAACAAAAGAAAGATTTCACTTGCATTTCCATATTCCAAATGATTATTCACATTCTCTAACCAAGAAATGGTTTTCAAAAGATACCATACATTTGTTCTATCTTGTGAGCTCACATGAACATTCAAATTCTCCATTTCAAGAAATGGTTAGAAGTCATCTTTTATCACATCCAAAATGCAAGTTAAGCATTTCAACCCAATTTCAAATGTATTATAACAATCGGATAAGGAGAGATTAACATTAACATTCTTCATCAAATTCAGTAAGTAGTGAGAAAATAACTCTATTTCGTTCTTGATTCCTGCATCGATTTGAGCCTTCAAGCTCTAAAATAATTATAGTTTGAAATACAATATTATTTCCATAATCTGAAGTATGAAGATATATATGTCTTTTCAAATTTTCAAGCCTTTCACACCAATGACATCATTGATATTTTGGAATAAGCTTGTGGTTATCGGCCTTGGCATAGGTGATCAAAGTATGAAATATGAAATAAGTTGCCAACTCAAAGTAGCCCTCCACACACATACATATATATTTGGCATATTATGGCATACAACCTCAACTTATAGGTGTTAGGCTTGGCATTAAATAGCCCAAGTAAATTTAATCCTTGATCTTTATTTCATATAACCATAAGTTGAATAAAATGTTCAACATCATTATTAATATATGTATACGCATGGACTTGTATATATGTGTATATGCACATGTATGTATATTCTCATATACATATATGTATAAATATGTACATTTATATACAATAATATACACACATATATGTGTAGATGAATAATAAAATATCGTCAAGATAAATATATATGTAATTAATTAGTCAAAAGAGAAAAGAGCTAAACATAGGATAAATCAAACAAAACTAAGGTCTAGGTTTAGATACAAGGGTCAACATAGGTCATTGACACGTACCTCAATGAAATAAGATGAAACAAGCTTTACAAGTCCACATAACAACTAGACCTACGCATGACAACCTAGATGACAACGTTTTTAATTCCCATTTTTGTTTTCCTCTCTCTAGTGATAATCTCTCTCTTCCTAGAGGGCAAGGTTGATTGTCTTGTATCTAGCTTAGAACCATGACTATAGTTAGTCCATAAAATATAATCATCTTTGGTACATTGAATTTTTTTTTACATAAATCTCATGTCATTAATCTTTAAAGGTAAGCAGTTCGTTCACATAAGCTCATTTAAAATTAACTATCTGATGTAAACCCACATATGTACATAAATTCACAACAAAATACCATGCAAATAAAAATCATTAATAGTATCAAAAGGAGGAATGTAACACAAGGTGTCAAGTGATTGCTGATTTCAAGGTAATTAAGTCATGTTAGAGTATTTGAGAACAACAAAGGATAGAATCTAGTAATGATTGGATAGCTCTCTTGATGTTATCATTATGTACTAGTATTGAAGTTGTTATTGTATGCCTAGTGTACTTACAATGGCCTGGAAGTGTCTATGGTGACTCTATAATAATTTTTGTTAAGTGATTGTACATCTATCTTGTTGTATTGTTGATGTTCATGATACTATAGTCGACCATGTGGTGAAGTATTATGGATTGTGATTTGATAAGAAATGATATACATAGACATATATTCTAGAGTTACAGAGATATTGCTCCTGTATTCAGAAAGTTAGAGATGACAAAATATTTGAATAGTGTTAGCTCACTATTTGTGTAGAAGGTTTTGTTGGATCTTCTAGAGAAGATAATGTGAGACATGTGAAGGTATCCTAGGACTAGTTAAGTTTATGTTGGATAAAACATAGCATGATCAAACTCTTGGTGTAGTGTGTTGGCTTTAGGATCAAGTCGGCTACATGTATGGTTAAAGGATTGTACCCTTGGTTGACTTGCATATATTGTAAATAATTTCTTGGATGCCTTGAATGTGTAATTAATATCGAAAAGCATATATAATGTGAATTAGTTCCACTACAATATATGGTTATTGTGGCATAAGCTGTGCAAGTTGTATACTCAATAAAGAGTTATACTAATGTGATGAAGCGTAAAAACTATGATGCAAATCAAATACATACAATGAGAGTATTTTGAAGCATATCAAATCAGAAAGATGACAAAGGTTGAGTTTGGAAGGTCCACATGATATATATTTTGTATCTCAATTATATTTGAGGTCGGTGCCTCATTATCTAAGTTGGTATGCAATTCTTTGGATTAGAGAATTGGTGTCTCTTATAGGTTGGTGCCTACGAATTAGATTGGGGATTAGTGTCTCCATCTTAGGTTAGAATTTTTTTGTGTGTTGGTGCTTGTAAAATCATTTTATGTTTATTATTATTTTGTGAGGTGGGGTTTGGATAGTATATCCAAGCAACTTTTATATTGGAATGCATGTATAGTGCCAATTAGTTCCATTCAAATGTGTGATTAATGTGGCAAATGTTTTGCAAGTTGTATACTCAATAAAGAGTAGTACAAATGTGATGAAGTGTGTGAACTATGATGCATACCATATACACACATTGAGGGTATTATAAAGAAAATTAAATTAGATAGATGATGAAGGCTAAGTTTGGATGGTCCATATGATATATATTTTTGTATCTCAATTATTGTTGATGTCGGTGATTCATTATCTATGTTGGTTCTTAGCTCTTTGGACTAGGTGATTGGTGTTTCATGTAGGTTGGTTCCTGTAAATTAGATCAAGGCTTGTGTCTCCATCTTAAGTTAAATTTTTTATGGATTGGTGTATACAAAATCATTGAAAGTTTATCATTATTTTATGAGGATGGATTTGAGTAGGATATCTAATTATCTTTTCTCATTGGGGTTTTTTTTATCAAGGTTTCTACGTAAATTAGGTGTTCTCATGCTTTGATGTGTGAATGTTCTTGTCACTTCATAATTTTTTTGATGATATTGTGAGATTTAGTAATGGTTTAAAAGTTTCCTTGGTTTTGAAGTTAAAATTGAAATATATTGATTAACCACCCCTCTTAGTATATATGTGTGCATAACAAAGTGTTGACATGGAGACCTTAGATTCCATTAGCTCACTCACTCAGGCCCTTATACAACACACTAGGCCTCTAATACAAGGTGATGTGGTAGATTCTTCCAAGTGTTTAGTTTCATCTCATGTATGCTAGTCATGTGGGTCTTTATATGTTTATGATATAGAGGTTAGTTAGGATGAACATGGCTAGGATATATTTGTAGTGGATTGGATGGTCATGGTAGAATTTTTGTTGAGTGAAACATTTAGTATTAAGAGCTAGGTAAATTTCAACAAGTTCAAATTTAATTTATCAAATTTTATTATGAAATGTAAGATTAACTAACTACTAGAATGGTTATAATAAAATTTTAGGATGTATCTGGTGTAGAGGATGTTGATTCTTTAGGTAAATCTCGATAAAATGTTTCGTTCATTGATGATGTCTCAAGTTATACACATGGGTTTATTTTATGCATTCTAAATGTGAACTTTTTACTAAGTTTAAGGAATTTATGGCCTAAGTTGAGAAGCAATCAAAGTATAAGGCAAAATTGTTAAGAATTGACAATGGGGCAGATATTGTTACAAAGAATTTGATGGGTTCCTTAAGTGTGCAGGTTTTGTTTGGAAGAATACTACTTCTTATACTCCCCAACAAAATGGTGTGGAAAAAGAACGAACCAAACCTTGATGGAAAGAGATAGGAGCATTTTTAGTGGTGCTAATATTGATAGATTATATTCGGTGTAAGTTGTCAATATTTCTTGCTATTTGATAAATATACCTCATTGTTCATCTCTTGTTGACAAAACTCCTTATGAAGTGTGGACAGGTAGATATATTTTGGTTTCACTCTTAAGGGTATTTAGTTGTGAGTCTTTTATTCATGTTACTTAAGAGAAGCAATCTAAAAAAGATCCAAAAGATCATAAATACATCTTCATGGGATGCAATGAGAATGTAAAAGGTTATAAGCTTTGGAATTACTTAACATGTAAAATGATCAATTTTATAGATATTTTATTTTTATGGAGCTTAGAGCTCACTTATGTGAAGAAAAACCAAAGGAGAAAGATAAGACAAAGATAGTGTACTTTGAAACAAAGATTAAGAAGAAAGAGGATGCACATTGGGAAGAATAGTTAGATGGAGCTAAGGATGGATAAGAAGAAGAGAGTTCAGAGAGTTTAAATGATGTGCAAGATGAACACACAAACCTAAAGATGGATAGGTAGGGCCCACTACTCCTACCTTAAGTATTTCCACAAGGCAACAAAATCTAGTTGATAGATATAGCACATGTAATTTACATTGTGTATTATCTTTATTGAGTATTGATGATGGACCTAGATCTCCTAGGGAGGTTTTCTCTTTAGAGGAAAGTGAATCTTGGATGTAGGCCATGCAGGAGGAGGAGGATGGCCTTAGATAGTTATGACACCTAGGATCTTATCAATTTTCCAAAGGAAGGAATCCCATTGGATGCAAGTGTGTATTTAAAAAGAAATTTGGAGCAAACGATCTGTTCGAGCAATACAAGGTCAAACTAGTGGCCAAAGGAAACTCCCAAAGCATGGAGTTCAACTTGATGAAATTATCTCTCTTGTTGCTGAATTGAATTATATTATATTTTTATTATCTATTGATACTTCTTATGATTTTGTGATAGATAAAATGGATATTAAAACTAATTCCTTGCATGGGGATCTTGAGGAGGAAATTTATGTGATAGCCTGATGGATTTGTGTAAAAGGAAAAGAATAAGTATTTTTCAGGTTAAGAGATCTTTGTATGGTTTGAAATAGTCACCTAGGATGTGGTACCATAATTTTGATGCTTTCTCATTGAATTTGAGTTTTATGAGAAGTGAGGAGGATCATTGTGTTTATATTAAGAAAATTGGTGATTAGATACTAAATATTGTCTTCTATGTTGATGACATGTTTGTCAGTAATAGAAAGGTGACGACTAGACAAATCAAGGCTTATATTTCAACACATTTGATAGGAAGGACTTGGGTGCTACAAAATATATTCTTTGGATAATTGATAGAGATTGGGGTTACAAAAAACTTTGGTTAAGACAAAGTATGTTTATATTATTTTATAAATATTTAATATGGATGATTGTAATCCAATTAGTATTCCATTTATGCTTGGTACTAAGTTGAGTTTAGACATGTGTCTAAGTTCTGATGATGATTTTGAGAATATGTCCAAGCTTCAAGTTATGCTAGTTCCATTGGCATTTTAATGTATGCAATGGTTTACACTAGACCAAATATAGCCTAAGCAATAGGAGTTCTTATCAAGTTGACAACTAATCCTACTAGAGAGAATTGGAATTTTGTTAAGAGGTTGTTTAGATATTTGTGAGGAACTTTTGATTACTATTTGGTTTATCATGATACTGATGATGTGATTATGTCATTTGACATACAATATTTTTAAATTCCAATTGGGCTAGTGACTTGGATTGGACATGTATTTACTTTGTTTGGAGGAGTGGTGAGTTTAATGAGAAAGAGGCATCCTACAATTACTTTTTTCACCACTAAATTAGAGTATGAGTTCTACACATGCCTATAAGGAGGTAGTATGGCTACAAAGACTTGGTAATAGCATTTTTTTTATTGCAAGACTATGGTGATTGTATGTGACAGTTAAAGTGTTGTTTATTTGGCACCAAGAATCCTATGTATCATGCTCATACTAATAATGTTGATGTTTAGTATCACTATATGTGATAAATGGTTGAGAATGGTTACTTCTTGATAGATAATGTTGACACTTTGGATAATTTTACAGATTCTCTTATGAAGCCAGTAACTACAAAAAAGTTCTTGTGGTGCATGAAGGCCATGGGACTTGGTCACTGTACTTGATTTTATTTTTTGTATCTCTTGGGTGTAATTTAAATGTGGTGTAGTCATACGAGGGAGGGTCCTCAAAGAGAACAGTTCGGATCGTGCAACAAGAGTTAACACAAAAGAAGAAACACAATGTGATGAAGGTAATGCATAAAATACTGAATGATATCATGAAAATCAATTACAATCTACGGACAACATGCAGACTCACAAGATTCGACACACATGCTTGATTACATAGTTTCTCATTACAATATCTGGGCTCAAGCTAGAATGTGAGCCAACTTCAAACCTCCTAACCTCTCTTGCTACATGATCCAAACTATTCTCTTTGAGGACCCTCCCTATTGTTACTATAACAAAATCTATAATGTCAAGAGGGAGAATATTAGGATAAGGTGTGACATTAACCTTCTAGGCCCATGTCATTCATGTGTCTCCATATTCTTTGGATTGTACCCTATAGGAGATGAGAAGAAAAATATTAAGTATATGTATTATATGCCAAAATGTAATTGTATTTTCAAGAGGTGAACATGTGTTAGTTACGGGGATAAGAAAAAATGGATAAGATCCCCTCAAAGGCATCAAATTTTGGGGATTTGAATAGTCATGCTTAGGGCGCTCAAGAATGGAAGATGAAAGGTCACCTATTAATAGATTTGAAGAGTCATCGATAAATTATAAAGCATCTGAAAAGATAAATATTTGAGTGGCCATGGGTTAGGCACCCATGTTGGAGCCATGTGAAGGAACATAATATTTTTTTATGTCTCTTGATTGTCCATCATCCTAGACTTGGGTTTTTGCAAGTGGTTTTCTCCCTCTTTTTTTGGATTACCACTATGGTTTTCCCTCTTTCAATTTGTTATAAAGTGGAGCCATGGAGTAATGGTTTTGTATTGGATTATTTGCATGTAATATGTTGCTTCTAATGTGGGAGTGGTGAAGTGTATTCTTGTACATGTCTCACTATAGATTAATAATATACTTTCCCTCATTCTATTTTGTAATTTTTTCTTGAAAGGATTTCTCTGTACAAATTTTCTCTCTATGGTTTATTGATTTGAATTTGGTAATCTAATATTTTATATTTGCAATCACATAAAGAATTTAATATTGCAAGCCTTCTTTAGCTTATTTTTAACATCAAGAGAATTCAAAATCTATTAAGCACAAGTACAACATTTTCAAAAGGATTTTAAAGATATATTTTTACAAGTAGGGATGAGTAAAATAATTTTGCACTTGCATATATTTCTTGCCACTTTCATGACACTTTATTCTTTAATATTGGTGCAGTCACGATGGGAGAGTCCTAAAAGAGAACAGTCCGGATTGTGTAGAAATAGTTACACAATAGAAACAACTCAATGTGATGTGGAGGCAATGGATAAACATGCTATAAATATTTGATGAAAATTAGTTACAAACTGCCGACAACATGTGGGATCACAAGAGTCATCTCACAAGCCTGAGTACAAAAGATGTGTGTTATGCAACATTTGGGCTCAAGAAAGAATGTGAGCCAACTCCAAACCTCCTAACCTTAAGATTATTCTTCTATGTCCTGATGAATTCTTCTGCATGCTCAATTACATTGATTTATATGATCAAGAATGATTCGTGTCGGCCCAAGATGAAACAAATGCTTATGAACAAGATGAAACATATAAAACAACAAGGTCAACCTCCACCAAATAGATCTCTCTGGAAAATCCATATAATGAAGTGCAGACCCAAGGGAAGGTCAGCCACACGAATGTTGGAAACAACAAACTAAAGCTCTACAAGCTATGAAAATGATCCGCAAGATCTGCCAAATAGGAAATAGGTCCAAGTGGTTTCAATGTTCTAAGCCACAAAACTATCCCAAATTCTGAAAGCGATAACTAGCTGGAAAAAGATCCAAACGTCCGTCGGACTTAGGATAAGGTAGATGAACAAGTCCAAAATCAAAATCTAGCTCCACAAGATCTGGTGAGAAAATTCAAAGGAACACAGAAAGAAATGCTAAAACTACAAAATAGGAAATAAACTGAAAAATAAAATGTTTTTGGTTGATGCAAGATTGCCATGAACCAGGGATCCTCCCGCATCAAACATCCGGGGTTGTTGAAAAAGTGATTCCCTCACTTTACTGGGGTCAGAGGAAAGCCAAGATGGTCTACCTCTACCTGAGAAATCCATGAATCTTCAACTGGTCTGTCTTTCCACTTCACAAGATACTCTCGGCATTGGTTACTTCAGGTACTATGTCCAATCCTATTGTCCAAAATGTCTTCAATTTGATTTAGTATCCTTTGGGGTATCATCTTCTCCAAGTCTTCTACACTGTCCTCACTAAATTTTGTCTCATGATATTGATGTAGATCTACAATGCTGAATATAGGTGAAATACCCAAACTATCCGGAAACTCTGCTTCATATGCATTTTCGGAACTGAATTTCTTCAAGATCTTACAGGGTGCAAACTTCCTCACCTGCAACTTATTATAGGTTCCAACTGGGAATCTCTCTTTTCTCAGATATACCATCACCTCATCGCCAACTTCAAATTCCTTATGTCTCCTCTTCTCATTTGCTTTCTCCATATACTTGATGTTCATGTCTTTCAAATGTTGTTTAACCTGGGTATGCATTGTCTTCATATGCTCTACAAATTCTTCTACTTTTGCACTCCTTTTATCTTTATTATTGATATCTTGCAACTCTGATATGCCTCTAGGGTGTGATCCAGTAACAATCTCAAAAGGTGTTCTTTTGGTACTCTTGTTTACTTAATTATTGTAGGCAAACTCTGCTTGTACAAGAATCAAGTCCCAACTTCCGGTTTTGACTCCAACTAAGCATCTCAACAAATTTCCCAAATTTCTATTCACTAGCTCTGTCTGTCCATCAATTTGTGGGTGAAAAGTAGAACTGAACTTCAAATATGTTTTCATCTTCTTCCAAAGTGTTCTCCAAAAATAGCCAACAAACTTAGCATCTCTATCAAAAACTACCCAACTAGACTAATCTATTATACATCCCAATTTAAATAAATACTTTTATTTGTCCTACATCAACCATTTTAAATCTAATTTAATTTAATTTTGATTTTATATATTTAATCTAGATTAATGTACAAATGGGAACTTAACACTTTCTTTTTACACTACATTATCTTTCTCATACTTGTTTGCTTCTACTTTAAAAAGGCACCCAAACCATTCCCAACTAGACTATCCAATAAATAAATAGTCAACAGATAATTTGGAATGCATACACTAAACCAGGGCAAATATAATCACAACCACTATTTAATCACAAAGATGTTATGTGGTGATACATTTTACCTTCATTTTTTTTTAATCTAATCTTAAATATTTATAAATTATAAAAATATCATAAATTGGTAATAATGTAAAATAAATAGACAAGATATTCATGAAATAAATTGCTAAAAAAACATTTCCTATGTGATTATGAACCATGAAGAAAGAGAAAAGAGAGGAATCTCACAAAGACTCCTTTGATTCAAGATCATTCAAAAGCTATTTTTTTGCATTTAAGCACAAATACACCATGCGCCAGTACAATAATGTTACACTGGCAT
The DNA here is from genome assembly GCF_030272615.1 of Cryptomeria japonica. Classification (NCBI taxonomy): domain Eukaryota; kingdom Viridiplantae; phylum Streptophyta; class Pinopsida; order Cupressales; family Cupressaceae; genus Cryptomeria; species Cryptomeria japonica. The sequence goes on from NC_081410.1 coordinate 21,855,712, forward strand.
AGTTTGCTTGACATGTATGTGACACATTGCTCTTTAAAAATGGGCTTAATTACAAACAAGACATGTTCAAGCAGGTATGAAAGACAAAGCAACGTGATCAAAATATCAACATAGTAGAGGATAGACTAGTTTAATTGATCAACCTAATTCAACGTGATGCAACTAAATCCAAGACTAGTTTAATTGATCAGCCTAATTCATGCCACATTCATGGCATTAGAAAACTGAGATTAGACTAAATAAAATAGTTCAATCAATAACAAAACTCAATCCATAAATACTAAAGATTTACAAAATAGAAAATTAAATCACATCAACTAAAACAAATTGAATAGAGAAATCTAATCCAATTTACAGCAATAGACTTTTACAACTCTTTAAGTATGAATCTCATTCTAATTATAAATTCCCTCTCATACGCATCCCAATTTCAATAAATAGTTTATCTGTCATACATCTTGGCTTCTACTTTCAAAAGACACCAAACCATTCCTTACTAGATCATCCAATAAATAATCAGCAAAAGGATTCTAACATCAACTCATACTTCACTCTTACTGTAGAAAATAAACTGTGCCTGATCAACGATCCTTACAAATGACCTGCCATGGCAGCAAACCTTTCAACTAAAACCTAATCTTAAACTTGGGTTTTCTCATTCACCATCTCAATTTAGCAGGAAAGTACTGCAAAAAAGAAGTCACAAATTCATGTCACTAACAATGCATACAATCTGTCTGCATTACATAGAGGGAGTTGTCATGAATGCTTAGAGTACCTTCTTGATGAGGGACTGATAGTAGGGTTTCACAGCTTCCACATCAACTCTTACTTTACTCTTACTGTATAAATCGTATTTGCTGTAGACATAGACAATCATAAAATTATAGACCATACATAACAATATCTCCACGTTTAGATTACATTCTTTAAAAAAGACATGAAAAGAAGAACTTTTTTCTCCTTACTTGAATATTTTAAGCCACTCCAGCATTTCGTAATCCTCCTCCTCCATGAAATGGGTGTAAGCACCAGCACGATGCAGAGCTGAAATAAGTAAAACAAATCATACAGTGTGACGTTATACAAAATATATCATCAAACTATATTTAAAACAATATATCTGCCAGTAGCTCAGGAATATCCAAATAGATGAATTGCTTACCGTAGAAAGAGTGAAATCTGATGATAAAGAGTGCAACAGGGGGTAACGTTGTATTGTTCATTTCTGCAACCTGTTTTCCCAGATCATGCTGTTAAACAATGGCAGATGAATTAACATAAGACAAATTTTGCTAATATAGAGAATTGAGACATACCATGTGCATGTATTCATCGTGGCCCCATGACATAATAACCTTTTCAAGTCCACATTTCTCAGAATAAACTCCATACTTTGTGTTGTATTTGGTGTTGTAGTAGTCTGGGTTACCTTTAAAATACTGTTCACCAAGAAGAGATTTGAGTTTCTGAATTGAAAGGAAAATCTTCTGAAAAGTTTAGTAATAACCAATAATAGAAATTAACCTGGTGATGAACTATGGATTCATCGAAAGCACATCCAACAGGGAAAGAGTCACCTAAAATTTCAGATTTGTTAGCAATCAATGCAGTCCAAGGCATCAAGCAGTTACAATAATAATAACAATCTTTTAAGAGAATCACAGTGCTCTATCACTGAGTTACTGGTCTTTATAGATCAGTCCATCTTTGATTCGAATGTAACTTATTTCCGGTAATTACAGTTGGGTTTTTTTTCAGTTGTGCAGCTCACCTACAACAGCCCATTGAGGTTCAGCTCCAAAATTAGGATGAAGTAGCACCTTGCCCAAATCTGTAGGCACCATATTTTTCTTTCATGTATTTGCAAAATAATGGAAGGATAACAAGTAAGAATATATTATGAATTGGCTTGGCATCTAAGCAGGATCAAATTTTATACCATGAATGAGTCCAGTCAAATGAAGCCAATCTTCATTGGGATAATCTTTGCGAATGGCTTCTGCTGTTTGGAGGAGATGCTCAATTTGGGGCTCGTCAAGGTCAGGATCAGACTCATCTACAAACTCATTCAGCAGCTCACAGCATTCCCAAATGCTCACCACAGCTCTCTCGAGCTTACCATATTCTTCACGCTTGCGTAAAACCTGCAAAAGTGAAACAAATAACAAAACGTTATACAACAAACAAACTAACCATCCAACAATATTGCCATCATAACCGTTTCAATAAAGAGGACAGGTGCAATGCAGATCAGAGTAAGACCAGAAAGACCATCCAATTTTGTCAGGAAATTTAACAACTTACAAAATCATAAGTCTGGTTAATGTGTTGAGTCCTGTAAAACTCTTCCACAATTGCCCGTCTTTCGCTATCCTTTTGATAATCTCTGTTGAAGAAAACAATTGGAATGCGATATAACAATACAAAGACAGTTAAACCAATGAAACAGAAAAGCATATTCACCTGAAAGCATGGCCAAATGCATTGCTTTCCGGTGTCACAAAGCCGCCATCGAAAATCAGTTCCATTGGAATTTCCTCATCAGGATTCTCATCAATAAGGGTTTTACCATCTCCAAGAAGGGGCTCTGTAATGTCAAATAAAGGTTTTACAAACTCAAGAACAGGCAAAATAGGCTTACATTTCAAACGATTACAGGAAATTTGATCTCTCTTGAGAAATTTATAATTAATCAGATTGGTTGAATTTTTTTTTTCTCGATTGAATCATATTTCGTGATTCATTACATGATTTTCTAAAGTTGATCTGAAGACAATCTAACCCACAACAAATAGTAATGTAAAAATCCGATATCATTAAGGAAAATTCGTTTTACCTGGAATAGTGATCGTCATTTGTAATTCCTGCAATTTCAACCTCTGCCTATAATAACAGCCTTACCAAGTGCACCTGCAACCCAACATGCCTTAAATCCTATGTCACTTCATCTAAAAAAGAAAAACTAGTTTGAATCAGTTGAGCTATCTGTAAATCAGACAACTTACAAACAGAAAATGAGAATCCTAACAGCACAGGCTCCCCAGTAAAGAGAGAATTGTGATCGAAAAAAGTTGGAGTTTGATTTATGAAAAAACAGAGGTGTGATATATACTGGTCCGATCGCGTTGGGTGAGTAGACACCACTTCAGCTCAGAATAGTCGTTTGCCACCTGATTTAAAACATCACCATTTTCAACATTTAAGCACACAGAAATATAAAAGAAGAATATGGAACGTTAGGAAGATAAGGACGCCACGCCATCACATTAAATGGAGCGTGTTCATCAATCTCGGAAGTTCAACCCAAACATGGGGATGACAGAATTAATCAATTCACTTCTATTTCAATTGTTTCGTTATATGGGTATTGTTTTTATGCTAATTTTTACATTCTATTGTACGACTTTTGGGGTGTCATCTATATCCAATTTTTTTTAAAAGAATGTATTTATTCATTCTAGAAATAGTTAAAATTTTAAGTCTCTTACTTATTCGGGTTATTATTTTAAGGGTCAGTATCTTTATTCATGCTAAAAATAGGTCCTTCTAGAAAGATATCTCTCAGCCTATTAAACAATAAAAAATTCAAAATAGAAATATATAATATTATATTATTAATGTTTGTTGCAATAATATGTAATATTATTATTGCAATTATTATTATTATTATTTTTATTTCGTGTAATAATATTATAATATACTATTATTATTAATTTATATTGTTTTGATTATAATGAGCGTTATGAGGGTTAGTATTATACTTAGGATTAGGGTTAACCTTAGTCATTGTAATTAGGGTTAGAGTTAAAGATTATAATTATTAATTATAAATAAAATTAGGGTTAGGATTAGGGTTAGAACTATAATTAGGATTAGGGTTAGGGTTTGGGTTAGGATTATACTTATAATTAGCTTAGGGTTAAAGATTATAATTAGTGATTATAATTAAAATTAGGTTTAGGGTTAGAATTAGGATTAAGGTTAGGGTTATAATTATAATTAGGGTTAAGGTTAGGGTTATAATTATAATTAGAGTTAAGGTTAGGGTTATAATTATAATTATAATTACATAGTTTAGACCAAGATTTGGGAGATCCACAAAATACTCTATTCTTAAATGGTTCTACTTAAAATTTCATCCTTTTGCTTGATGATGTTTACAATATTCCCTTTGATGATGACACCTTAGAGAAATTTGAACATGATATTTAAAATGGTTAAAACATGCTCTATTTGTATATTTTTGAAAGGTTCCAACAAATTTTTGATCAAGGGACCAACAAAAATAGTTTAAATTGGTATTAAAGAATCTAACATTAAATTTTAAAAGATAAAAAAGTAAAGTTCAAGTAGAACTAAATATTCACTCAAGGATACTTAAACATCGCAAAAATGATATTAAGGGGGTGAAATTAATATGAATAGTGGTGATTTTAGGTGAACTAGAGTTATGGGTTTTTACATATGAAAGAATAAATGGGAAGGGTATATTACACATGGAAAGATATAAGAAAACATTAAATGTTTGTTGAAGGAGATAACTAACACCTAAGAAATGTGAATAATCATTACTTAAGAGCTAACCAATACTTGGAAAAGGTGGAAATAAGTGGTCTAATGGGAAACACAAAGGGATAAACCAAAACTAAGTTAAATAAGGGCTAAAAAGGATAAAAATACATGTTATAAGGGAGAACAAAAATAGATTGGAACATAGAAAAATAATTGTAGAGTACATGATTTCTATTATTATAATAAAATGTTTATTTTAATAACTCACACTTTTTTAGTATAAATTTGAAATCTTGACTAGTAATAAATCTAGATTATTCAAAATAGATTTTATTATTATGTAGTCATTTCCTTCTTTATGTAATGGCCTTTTTTATCACCTTACACACCATGTTAGGTAATGTAGTACAAATTTCATGTGTCTTGCTAAATCAATTAAATATGTAGTAATCACACAATAAACTCTTCCAAAAAACTTAGTTGTATCATAGCTAACAAAATTATATTCTTTGTGTTTATTTATACTTTCTATAGACAACAATACATTATATGCTCTATTTTTATTTAAACTTTCCATAGGTAGCTATGCATTTTGTTGTCATTACACCATTCTTACGTTGCATTAATTTCTCACTAATCATCTTCAAATTTCTTCTATTTCTTACTACACAAATGAAGTCCAAAATTATCCTCCTAATTCCCATACATTACTATTCACTCTTTTTTTTTCCTAGTATGGGTCTCTTCATATATTTCTTTGTTCTCTATTATTATGCTATTCAAGTGCATTGTTTTCACCTTTCCCTCTTATGTTTTGCACATTTTCTTTTATTTCACATTCTTTCTCTCTTCATTTTCTTCTTACACACTAGAAACTTTTCTTTTCTTCAATTGTGTTTAAATTCTCTAGCACCTATTCATCTGTTATGTGCCCCCTTTCATTCTTACAGTCCTTGATTCTTAGTTTTTATTCATTGTCTCTTACATTAGACATTTTAATATTTTGTCTTCTTTTTCCACACCAAGCTAATTTTTCTATCCTCACTAGCTTATAATATTCTTTATGTTTCTAACCTAATAGTAAATGTATTAAAAGCAAAGAGGAGTTGAAGATATTTAAAATTTACTAAATAAATTTGCAAACCAAAATTGTACAAATTTATTTATTCTCATATCTTGGATGCTCACGCATCAATCATGTTAGGTAGGAAAATGTTTCATGCAGCTCATTAACATTTTGGCAATGTTGGAACTAGAATTTCATACTTCATCAAATCTGAAGCACTGACACATTAAGCTTCATCAACTACACGTTTCTTCAAACAAATCATCTCGTAAAAAAATCTTCTCTAACAAAATTGATGCATCCACTCTTGTGCATTCGATAATTCTAATTGCATCTCGTACTGTCCACTAGTTTCCACTTTGTAATATTTATGCAAATCAACAACATTAAATGTCGGTAAAATTTGAATACCCTAGTGAAAGATCAATCAGAGATGCATTTGATGAAAACTTTCACAGAATCTTATATGAGCCTATTTTTTTCCACTTCAGTTTATTATATGTTCTTTGTGGGAGCCTCTCCTTCCGTTTGTCATTATCAAATCACCAATTTGAAATTCCTATACTGTTCTATGTACATCAACATGTTCATTATAATTAATGACACGCTTTTTCAAATTCTCCTTCACTTCTTTTGGCAAATCATGTATATATTTGACAAAATATTTGTCTACATCACTTTTCCTATTCAATATACAATATCCATCAACTCATAAACACCCCTGCGGTTATATTCTATCCATCAACTCATAAACACCCCTAGGGTTATACTGATACACAACTTGAAATAGACTCTTTCCCATGATTTGATTGATTGAATTCTTATATGCAAACTCTTCTTGAGATAATATCAAATCCCGTGGATTGATTTTTTCACCTACCAAACACCTCAATAAGTTACCCAAACTTCGATTCACAAATTGGGTTTGACTATTGGTTTGACTATTGGTTTGAGGATGGTATGATGAACTAAATCCCAATTGATTTTCCATGTTATTCTATAAAGTATGCAAAAAATGTTCAAGATTAAATTTTTGTGTCCTAATCTAGAAATTGATGCTCTTTGGCAAGCCATGTAACCAAACCATCTCTTTGAAAAAAAAGTACGTATATGGGAAGTCACTATACTTCTTAAATGGTATAAAATGAGCAATTTTAGAAAGTTTATCTACCACAATATAAAAACTAAATCATTACTCTTTGTGTTTGTGGTAGGCCCAAAATGAAATCCATACCAATGCATTCCCTTGGTCTCTCTAGTATTGGCAATAGCTAGTATAATCTCATGTTTTTATTTATTCTTTTAGCATGTTGGCATATTTGACAGCCTTCTATCATTCTTTTTATATCTATACTCATACTTGGCCAATAATAACTCTCATTTAGTTGTGCTAGTGTCTTGCCCATTGCAAAATGTCCACTCAAACCCCCAATATGCTTCTTAACTATAAAATTCTCTTTCATTGAGCCTTGAGCTATACACTGTTGGCATTATGTGAACTGGTATGAGGACATAATGACATTGTATGTTGTCATTGATGTCAGTATGCTGAAGAGGTGAGAACCGGTATAACACTGTGAACCGACATTTGTGCCAAAGTGAAGCGGTGTGCTTGTTCAAGGTGAACCGACATATGGTTATGGGAACCGGCACATGAAAGCGGTGTATGACTACCAGTTGGTAATCTCAACTTTAGGGTTTTCGGTTGAAGTGCTTCAAGCCTGTGTGGCTCAACCGGTGACTTTGTGTGATGAATTAGCATGATCACAAGGAACAAATCGTGTTGCCACATAAGCCTTGTGCGCGTGAAGGATCTTTCATGAAGGAGATTGTTCCTATCTACCTCGGGAATGTGAGAAGTCTGTAAAACGGTGATAACGTGTGATGGGTTATCAGCCGCCATAAAATCGGTGGAAATGGACGATGGAGAATGTCTTGAGATTGGATCAAGAACTGTTGCATTTAATGCAGTGTGCTCAACGGTCGGGATTGAATTGTTTGAATTCCTTATCCTAACAGGTTTAGGGTTTATGCTACCGACCTATCTATTTTCCTATAAGGTTGATGTTGTGTCTCTTTCTGAGGTCGTTGGCAAAAGTTGTGTGTGTGTATCCAAGAGAAGGGATATGTGATTCTTGCCAGGCCAAAAGAAGAGAAGTGATACCAGCAGAGTGTAAGAGCAGAAGGTGAAGAGGAGCTTAAGTGGATCTGCATTGGCATTGAGTGTTGTTACCAGATCATTGTAATACCTGTTGATCTCTAACCACCTCAACAGTTAGAAAATCCCTTAACAGGGTAGCCTTAGCCGGCTTACTGTAAATCTTTTAACATGGTAATTCAAAGCTATTGAGTTCGAAGTCCTTTAGCTATTGAGTTCTTGAAATCCTCTAACAAAGTAACCTTTAACAGGGTTTAACCCTTAACCGGGTATTGTAGCCATCCCTTAACCAGGTGATCTTTAATAGGATCAGTTCCTAGGAAAACCTATTGTAATGTCTCTAACCGAACAAGGCTCCTAACAAAGCGGACTTCTAAAGAGTTCAAAAATAGCTTGTGGGTATTCATCCCCACCGTGGTTTTTCCCAGTTGGGTTTCCACATGAAAAATATGTGTGTCATGTGTGATGCTTTTATCTTGTGATGCTTTCCTATATCTGTCAAGCTTATGATGGTTTTGTGTTTTATGCCTGTCAATAAAACATGTTGAACTAGCTGTTATTATGATCTGATGATAGATTACCTGTTTATGCATAAGGATGAAATGGTAGTGTAGTCTTGAGTTGAGTGAAAAGCTAAGTGAGTAACTAGTTAATGCTTGTCACAGTCATTCTTAGCTTTACCGGTTGCACCTTGTTTCAAACCGGTGTCACTGCTTGCGAGTCATTTGAAGTATATACTGTCAAACTGGTTTAGGACTGTATTTTTGTCTGTACTGATTCACCCCCCCCTCTCAGTACTAGGTTAGTACTATCCGTTCATCATTGAGTTATCATACACAATATCTTCTCTTTAAGCAACAAATTATCTTGAATGAGATACTGCAGCGATGGACTTCTATCCACTTACATTGGGTTCATAAACATTGCCCAAGCTTCTTTAAAATTTTCATCTTCTTTGTAAATCTCTCTCATTGAATTAAAACTAATAGTTCACTTATTCTCAGCTCATTCAACAAGAAACACCTCCTACTCAAAGCATCAACAACTCTATTTAATTTATCACTTCTACATGTTTTTAAACAAATGAATAACTTTGAATAAATTCAATCCACTTCACATGCCTTTGATTTAATCTACCTTGATTGTTTATGAACTGCAATTTGTAATGATCAGTGTACAACATGAGCTCCTTTGATAGAAATTAGTGTATCCACTTCTTGAGTGCTTGTAGAATTCCTTAAAATTCTTTATCATAGACAGAGTAATTTAATTTTTTCTTCATTTGCTTCTCAATGAAATAATCTATTGGTCTACCCTCTTGACTTGAACTCCTACTGTTGTTCCACTTGCATCACAATCAACTTTCAAGAATCTTGGAAAATTAGGAAGTGATAACATGGGTTGCTTTGTCACCTTTCGATTCAAAATATTAAAACTCCTTTCTACTACTATTGTCCAAACAAATTGATTCCTATTACCCCTCATAGTTTTTATAATACGAGCACAAATCCCAATGAAATTTCTAATGAACTTGTAGAAGCTTACTAATCCATGGAAGCTTCTTTCTTCAAACATACTCCTTCATTATGGCTAATCCATAATTGTTTTCACCCTTTCGAGATCCATTCTCAATCCATTTCTAAAAATAACAAACCCTAAATAAATTCTCTTCCTTCATGAAGCTACACTTTTTTCAAATTTACTAACAATTTTGTTGGATATTGTTGGCATATGATGAACCGACCTATTGATATGATGGTAATGTATGTTGTCATTGATGTCAATAAGTACAAGTAAACCGACATGCAGATTAAAAGAAGTTAGTGAACCAGTATGAAGAGGTATGAAGAGATGCTATGAACCGGTGTCGGGGTTTCACTATGCGTGACTACCGGTTGGTAGTCTCAGCTTTAGGGTTTCCGGTTTGGCAATCCAGCTTTTGCGATGTAACCGATGATACTCTGCAATGAGTTATCTAAGAGATGAGAATGAGATCAACGTGTCATGTCAGTTTTGTGTGCATGAAGGATTTCCTTGAGGATCTTTCATGTGAAGATCAATTGCATTGAATGTCTACCTCGGGAATGAACATTCTTCTTAGCGGTATGAGAAGAAAGCATCATGGGTTATTGATTCCCATATGCGGTGAAGAATGAATGATGCAGATTGTCTTGTGATTTGTTTAAGATTGTATTGCTCTATGCAAAGTGTTTGGATGGTTAGGATTGGACCGCTTGTATTGTAAACCTAAGATGCTTAGGTTTTAGGGTTTAGGGTTTATGCTACCGACCTAACTATTGTCTATAAGGTCGATGATGTTTGTTGTTGTAAGTTGTTGGCAAATGTTGTGTGTGTATTCGAGTGATGAGATACTTACCAGACCAGTAAGAGGAAAACTATAGAGTGTGATTGTAGATTAGAGGAATTGAAAAGGATCTGTCTTGGCATGTAGTGCTGTTATCATATTAGAGTTTTACTTGTTGTCTTCTAACCATTTCAACAGTTGGAAAATCCCTTTATCAGGTAGCTTTAACAGGCTTATGTAAATCCTTTAACCGGGTGACTTAAGATAATTGAGTTCTTCAAATCCTCTAGCGAGGTAACCTCTAACAGGATTTCAACCTTTAACAGGGTATATAGCCATCCCTTAACCAGATGATCTTTAACATGATCGGTTCCTAGCAGAATCTTATTGTAAAGTCTTTAACTGGACTAGGCTCCTAACAGAGCAAGCTTCAAAAGAGTTCAAAACAAGCTTGTGGGTATTCATCCCCACCGTGGTTTTTCCCACTTGGTTTCCATGTGAAAACTCTGTGTGTCATGAGTTGTGAATTTTTCATTTGATGATTAAGTATTCTGTGTTTTAGTAATTATGCATGCGGAGCTATTGGGTTATGGTATTACTAGTATACCACATGCATATGTTTATGGGTGAAGTTGTTATCAAGTATTGAATGTATTTGAAGTGTTTAGACTTATCAGTTTATGTTGTCTGAAGTCTTACTGTGTTTAACCGGTATTGCCATGGTTAAGTTCAGTAATGAAGACAACCGGTTGATATTGCTTTAACTTGATAAGTTGTTGGGAATTTTTTTGTTTGTACTGATTCACCCTCTCCCTCTCAATACTGATTAGGGTATTTGATGCTCATCATTATTCATCAATTGGTATCAAAGCAACTCCAAGTCCTCAGTGATATAAGCTTAACCGCTTGAGGTAAAAGATCCTATTGTAATGATGAAGAGGGAAGGTCCTAAGTTCAATGGAGATAACTTCAAGATATGGAAGGACAGATTGAAGATTTACATCAAGAGTATGGGTGCTCCATTGGAGCTATGTTGAGAATGTGTATGTGATTCCCACTGGCACTTTGACCGATGATTAGAAGAGAGAGATTCAGGAAAATGGGCAAGTCATGGAAGCCATTATCAACAGCTTGTCAGATATTGAGTTTATTGATGTACAAGACAAGGACACTCTTAAGGATGTATGGGATGCACTGGAAACCATTTATGGTGATGAGGATGTAAAGCAAGCTAAGGAAGAGAGCCTTAGAGGAAAATTTGAAGACATGAGGATGGTTGAAGGAGAGACCATTCAACAATATGGAATTAGGATTAAGACTGTGGTTGGAGATATCAAAAGTGTTGGTGGAATGATTGAGGATGCCACCTTTGTTAATGAAGTCTTGAGATAATTGTTATTGATCTATGCAATCAGAGTTGCTGCTATCCAGGAACTAAGGTCTATTAATAAAACCAAGGTATCCTTTGACTCTATCATTGCAAAGTTGACTGCATATGAGTTGAATAGCTATGATGGCAGTGTTTAGAAGACTAAGTTATCCTTTAGAGCATCTGTTGCACCATCCAGAAAATGAAAAGAAACTAGTACCATTTATGAATCTAGACAATGCAGAGATATGGATGATGAAGAGATTCCGATGGATTTGGAAGCTCTTCTTGCTAAAAGACTTCCGAATTGAATTGGTAAATATAGAGGTAAGCTTCCTTTAAAATGTTTCTCCCGCAACAAGATAGGACATATAGTTGTTAATTGTCCTAATAGTGATAATAAGGATAAACCAGAGAGGTTTAGAAAGTATAAAGTAGGAAATAGGAGAAATTGTCTTGTTGCTGTAGATGAAGGTGTTACTGATGAAGAATTGAAGGATGAAGAGAGTGAAGATATAGTGTTTGTAGCTATAAAGGAAGAAGTGTTTGACAAGAAAGCACTTGTCTCTCGCATTGACAACTCCAATGAGTGGATTATTGATAGTAGTTGTTCTCACCACATGATTGGTGACCGAAGAAAGTTTCTGTCTTTAGAAGAATATGATGGAGGTGTTGTCAGATTTGGCAATGATGCACCATTCTTGGTAAAGGTAAAGGATCCATCTCACTGAATGGAAAGAGCAGTGCAGATGATGTCTATTGGGTAGAAGGTCTGAACCATAACCTTTTAAGTGTTGTTCAGCTGAATGACAAAGGACTCACTCTGAAGTTCAAAGGTGGAATCTGTAGTATAATTGCAAAGAGTGGTGAACTTATTGCCATTGGTAAGAAGACCAGAGGTAACCTATTTCAGTTGAATGCCAAGATTAGTCAGTGTTTGATGGCGAAGTTTGATGACAGTTGGATATGGAATAGGAGACTCTATCATATGAACTTTGACAATATTGTTAAAGTCGGTAAGATCAAGGCAGTAAGAGAATTTCCTTTGCTGAACAAACCTGAGAATTCTTTGTGCAGAGAATGTTAACTTGGGAAGATGTCTTCCTCAACTTTTAAAGGTAAGTCTTTTTCAGCAGAAAATTTATTTGACCTTGTGCATACTGATTTGTGTGGTCCTATGAAAACTATAAGTATTCAGGGAGGTAGGTATTTTATGATTTTTACTGATGACCGCTCAAGAATGATGTGGGTCACATTCTTGAAAGACAAGTTTGAAGCATTTGGAAAATTCAAAGCCTTCAGAGCATTAGTAGAAAAGGAAAGTGGCCAAATGATAAAATGCCTAAGAACTGATCAAGGAGGAGAATTCACTTCTGATGAATTCAATAAGTACTGTGAAGATAGCAGTATTAAGAGGTAGTTGTCTGCCCCAAGGACACCACAACAAAATGGCATAGCAGAAAGGAATAATAGGACTATAGTTGAAGCAGTGAGAACAATGCTGATCCAAGGAAAGGTTGCTCACACTTTTTGGAGAGAAGCAGTGAGCACTGTAGTCTATACAATGAATCGAGTACTTATCAAGAAAGGCAAAGATAAAACCCCTTATGAGTACTAGACCAGGAAGACTCCCACTCTGAGTTACTTTAAGGTATTTGGGAGTAAGTACTATATCAAGAGAGGTGAGCATTTGAGCAAATTTGATGCTAAAAGTGATGAAGGAATATTTCTGGGATATTCCACTAAGAGAAAAGATCTCAAGTTCTACAATAACAAAACTCAAAAGATTGTTGAGAGCATCAATGTCAAGGTTGATGAATCACCTGAGAAATCTGAGGGAACCAATAGCGAGAAAGTGGAAGGTGAACTGGGAATAGCTTTCTGGGAACCGGTTACAACAGAAACAAGCAAAGATCTCAGTGTTCCTATACTAGTAGAACCCGCGGTAGGAGAAGAAGAAGATAGAGAAGAAGGGGAAGAGGAAAAGCAAGAAGAACTAGCTAGATTCATTCCTAGATATGTCAAATTACATCATGATCTGAAGCAGATCATAGGAGATAAAGATGCAAGGATAATCACAAGAAGGAAAGTGAAAGAAAACTCTTGCATGATTTCTGAATTAGAACCTAAGACTTCCAGAGAAGCACTTACAGATGAAGACTAGATTAAAGAAATGGAAGAGGAGCTAGACCAGATAGAAAAGAATGTAACATCTTCCTTGGTACCCAAACTAGAACACAAAAATGTCATAGGTACCAAATGGGTCTTCAGGAATAAGCTAAATGAAGAAGGTATAGTTATAAGGAACAAGGCTAGGATTGTATGCAAGGGATACACTCAGGAGGAGGGAGAAGACTATGGAGAAAACTTTGGTCCTGTGGCTAGACTAGAAGGTGTTCGAATGCTACTTGCATTTGCAGCATTTAAGGGATTTAAGGTATATCAGATGGATGTGAAGTCTGCATTCTTGAATGGAATCCTTGAAGAGGAAGTATATATAGAGCAACCAGAAGGGTTTGACCTATCAGAAGATAGTAACATGGTGTGTAGATTACACAAAGCCCTGTATGGATTGAAACAAGCACCTAGGGAATGGTATGAAAGGTTACATTCTCATCTTATGAAGATTGGATTTCAGAGAACAAGTGAAGATAGCAACATCTACTTGAAATCATAGGGTGATCTATGAAGTATTTGTAGATGACATAATCTTTGGAAGAGATGATGAAATGATCCATGCATTTGTAGATATAATGAAGAAAGAGTTTGAAATGTCTCTAATTAGAGAGATAAAGTTCTTCATTGGTTTACAGATTCAACAAATGAAAGAGGGTATTTTTATTACCCAGTACAAGTATGTCAAAGAGGTATTGAAAACCTTTGGCATGGAGGAAAGCAAACTGGTTGGTACACCGATAGTGACCGACTATAAACTGACTAAGGAAGATGATTTAGTGTTGGTAAATGAAAAGGAGTATCGGTCAATGATCGGTAAGATGCACTATGTGGTGCACAATAGACCATATATTGCTCATGTAGTTGGCATAGTAGCTCATTTTCAGAAATGTCCTAGAGAATCCCACTTGGTAGCAATCAAGAGGATTCTTAGATATCTGAAAGGAATAATTGACTATGGATTGTGGTATCCATATAATGGGGTAATATGGACGATCGGAAGAGCACAACCAGTGGAGCATTCTTTCTTGGTGGCAGATTAGTATTATGGATGAGTAAGAAGCAAAGATGTACTTCCCAGTCTACAGTTGAAGCAGAATATGTGGTAGCATTTATGAAGTGCACTCAAGCAATCTGGATGAAACATGTATTGGAAGGTTTCAAAGTACCTGTATCTAAATCAGTGAATATATTTTATGAAAACACAAGTGCAATAAATATTTTCAAGAATCTAGTATTGCATGCTAGAACTAAGCACATTGAGCTTAAATATCACTTCTTGAGAGAGAAAGTTCAGAATAAGGAAGTTGTACTTCAACATGTTTCCAGTAAGGAGCAACTAGCACATATATTCACTAAGCCCTTACCCAAGACTACATTTACATATTTGAGAGGCTAATTAGAGGTTCTTCCCCTTCATGAAGTCAACTAAAAGTTGTGTGCTCTGCATCAGTCAGGTACTACTGTGACAAATCTTTTAGGATTGATGTGTTAAAGGATGCTACTCCATAGGGGGAGCAACATAGTGGAGTAGGGAAGTTTATGCCTCCACTTTAGCATTGTTGTCAAAGGGGAAGAAGATATCCGATGAATGGGGATAAGATATCTGACAATGCAGATACACTGGTCTATGATGTTTATAGTTGCAATGCTACACTAAGTATTACCATCAATGCCAAAGGGGGAGATTGTTGGATATTGTTGGCATATGATGAACCAACATGTTGATATGATGGTAATGTATGTTGTCATTGGTGTCAATAAGTACAAGTAAACCGATATGCAGATTAAAAGAAGTTGGTGAACCAGTATGAAGAGGTATGAAGAGATGTTGTGAACTAGTGTCGGTGTTTCACTAAGCGTGACTACTGGTTGGTAGTCTCAGCTTTAGGGTTTCCAGTTTGGCAATCCATCTTGTGTGATGCAACCGATGATACTCTGTGATGAGTTAGCTAAGAGATGAGAATAAGATCGAGGTTCCACGTCAGTTTTGTGCGCGTGAAGGATTTCCTTGAGGATATTTCATGTGAAGATCGATTGCATTAAATGTCTACCTCGGGAATGAACATTCTTCTTAGTGGTATGAGAAGAAAGTGTGATGGGTTACTGATTCCCATATGTGGTGAAGAATGAATGATGTAGATTGTCTTGTGATCTGTTTAAGATTGTATTGCTTTATGCAAAGTGTTTGGATGGTCAGGATTTGACCGCTTGTATTGTAACCCTAAGATGCTTAGGGTTTAGGGTTTATGCTACTGACCTAATTGTTGTCTATAAGGTTGATGATGTTTGTTGTTGTAAGTTGTTGGCAAATGTTGTGTGTGTATCCAAGTGATGAGATACTTGCCAAACCAGTAAGAGGAAAACTGCAGAGTGTGATTGCATAGTAGAGGAATTGAAAAGGATCTACCTTTGCATGTAGTGTTGTTATCAGATCAGAGTTTTATCTGTTGTCTTCTAACCATTTCAACAGTTGGAAAATCCCTTTACCGGGCAGCTTGAACATGCTTATTGTAAATCCTTTAACCGAATGACTCAAGATCATTGAGTTCTTCAAATCCTCTAGCAAGGTAACCTCTAACAGGGTTTCAACCTTTAACAGGGTATATAGCCATCCCTTAACCGAGTGATCTTTAACAGGATCGGTTCCTAGCAGAACCTTATTGTAAAGTATTTAACCGGACTAGGCTCCTAATAGAGTGAGCTTCAAAAGAGTTCAAAACAAGCCTGTGGGTATTCATCCTCACCGTGGTTTTTCCCATTTGGGTTTCCATGTGAAAACTCTGTGAGTCATGAGTTGTGCATTTTTCATGTGATGATTAAGTATTTTGTGTTTTAGTAATTATGCATGCAGAGCTATTAGGTTATGGTATTACTGGTATACCACATGCATATGTTTATGGGTGAAGTTGTTATCAAGTATTGAATGTATTTGAAGTGTTTAGACTTATTAGTTTATGTTGTTTGAAGTCTTACTGTGTTTAACCAGTATTGCCATGGTTAAGTTCAGTAATGAAGACAACCAGTTGATATTGGTTTAACTTGATAAGTTGTTGGGAAAGTTTTTGTCTGTACTGATTCATCCCCCATCTCAGTACTGGTTAGGGTATTTGTTGTTCATCATTATTCATCAAATTTATCCTCTTTCAACCTTTCAAAAAATTCTCTAACATGCTACAAGTGGTCTTCTTTTATTTTTCTAAATATTAGAATATCGTGTAAATACACAATCACAAACTTCCCAATATATGGCTTCAAGATTGTATTCTTCAATCTCATGAAGGTGCTTGTTCGTCAATACAAAAAACCTCACCATCCATTCATACAATACATCCTTAGTTTCAAATGTGGTTTTCCACACATCTCCCTCTTATTCGTATTTGATTATAGCCCCTCTTCAAATCATTTTTTATGAAGTATTTAACCTCACTCAAGCAATCCATCATATCATCTTTTCATAACAATGAAAACTAGTATTTGATTTATCTTATTTATTTTCATTCATATAATACATCCTTAGTTTCAAATGTGGTTTTCCACTCGTCTCCCTCTTGTTCGTATTTGATTACAACCACTCTTCAAATAAATTTTTATGAAATATTTAACCTCACTCAAACAATGCATCATATCATCCATTCATAACAATGAAAACTAATATTTGATTTTTTTCTTATTTTTTTCTCTAAAATCCGTACATATTTTCCATTCACCATCCTTTTGGGTGCCAATATTAGTGGACATCACATGGACTTAATCTATCTCTAATCTAACAAAATTATATTCTCTGTGTTTATTTATCAACTACCACATGTGATATTAAACATAATGAAATCTTAAACCATTCCCAACTAGACTATCCAATAAATAAACAGTCAACAGATACTTTGGATTCATACACTAAACCTAGACAAATATAAGGAATGCTTCCATTTTATATGGCTTTTTATATATGTTCATAAATACAGTCCTACGTGATTTAATCTATTTGGTACATAAAATGATTCCTACTAAGCATTAGTGAGTTATTTTCATTCATTTTGGTTACCCTAGATTAGACATGTCTTGGTTTTAGAAGCATTGTTGATTATGGATTTTTTTAAGGTTTGTATGGTTTATAAAATTTTTAATGTATAATTACAATTTTTTTTGTTTAAATAAAGTAAATACTTTCAGATTGGAAAATTGAGCAATGACATGTATAGAGTGGGATGAAAGTTGTGCACAATCACTATTTAATCACAAAGATGTTATATGGTGATGCATTTTACCTTCACCTTTTTTTTTCTAATCTAATCTTAAATATTTATAAATTATAAAAAGATCATAAATTGGTAATAATGTAAAATAAATAGACAAAAAATCATGAAATAAATTGCTAAGAAAACATTTCCTATGTGATTATGAACCATCAAGAAATAGGAAAGAGAGGAATCTCACAAAGACTCCTTTGATTCAAGATCATTCAAAAGCTTTTTTTTAAGTATTTAAGCACAAGTACACCATATTCAAGAACATTCAAAAGATAAATTTCTACATTTATGTGCCAGTACAATAATGTTAAACTGGCATAGTTTGCTTGGCATGTAAGTGATGCATTGCTCTTTACAAATGGGCTTAACCACAAACAAGACATGTTCAAGCAAGTATGAAAGACAAATAGATGTGAGATCAAAATATCAACATAGTAGAGAATCACAATGCAATAATGGAGTCAAACTGTATGGTGCAACTAAATCCAAGACTAGTTTAATTGATCAACCTAATTCATGCCACATCCATGATAGTAGAAAATTGAGATTAGAATACATAAAATAGTTCAAGCAATGATAAAACTCAATCCATAATTGCTAATGATTTACAAAATTGAAAATTAGATCACATCAACTAAAACAAACTGGATAAAGAAATCTAATCCAATTTTACAGCAACAAACTTTTACAACTCTTTAATTATGAATCTCAGTCTAATTATAAATTCCAGCTCATATGAATCCTAATTTGAATAAATATTTTATCTGTCATACATCTTGACTTCTACTTTTAGAAGACACCAAACCATTCTCGTGCAGGAGCACCTAGTGAAGCTCATGGAGCACTTCATCAAATTTGGGTTTTAAATGGCCTATGTTGGTCCCAAATGAATAATGGACTTTTTGTATGTCCAAAGGGCGTGTTCTGTGTGTTTAAGTTTCCTTTGTGTCTTAGTTTTGTTGTTTTATGAGTTTTTGGTCAATTTTTGACCTTTTATGCTTTCTAAGCCTAGAATGGGCAAAATGTGGAAAAATGGTCAAAACACCTTATAAATCCTTGTTAGGAATTGAAATATGTTTGTGTGGTTATATTAAACCATTTCCCATGATAGAGTTAATTCTATTTGGCTCAAAAGTCAAAAATGCTCATTGTACTAAAAATTGTCAAAATTGTCAAGCAACATTTTGACATTTTTTGGAAAATTTATAAAAATAAGGAAAAAGGTGGTTATTGGTCCATACCCAGGCATTATTTAGGTTTTGAGTGACTATTTAAAGCCTCACAAAACTTTGTATTAGGTTGGCATTCGAAAACAAGAAGAATTCAATACAAAAACTAAGAATTTTGTCACTTTTCTTGCATTTTTGCTCCATATGCTATAGCAGTCTGTACTTCCTAAGTATTTGGCTGTAATGTTTTCATTTGGACAGTTGTGCCATGTTGTGTTAAATCTTTCTCACTTGGGTTTGTGTGCTGGTGTGAATTTTTAACATTGTATCAAAATTATTTTGTTTTAGCCCTGTTCTCGGTTGAGTAAGGGTTTGGCTTCAATAATAGAAACAACTTGATTTTCTTTGGCTCTTTCTCCATGGCCTCTGAGAGTCAAGTTTTTGTACATAGCCTTATTGTTTATAAAAGTTTTTTTTTGATGACAATGACAAATAAAATGGTTTTTGTTGCTTACTAGGTGAGCTGCAATAGCTCGGTTGGTGAATTTTCATGGTGTAAAACAAAGCTTCTTTGCAAACCCCTACCAAGTGGACCTCATTTTCAGTTTCCTAAGGTGGAATGAAGTTTGGACAGAGATTTTAGACCAGATGGGAGGATGTTTCAATGAATATTTTGTTGGAATGCATTTTGAGTAGCCAAAGTGTTGAATACAATGGTTTTTGAGCACTTTTCCTCTTGAAACTTGGTTGCACATCAAGTGTTTGTCTTTATGCTTGCAGAGAAAGAAGTTGGAAGGATTTATAATGATGGTAAAGACCTTATCAAAATATTTGGTGGTCCGAAGAAGAGTTTGGAATGGTGATAAGGTGTTTGAAGACTCAAAACCTTTGAAAACCCTTATTTTTTGGCACATTTATAGGATAGAAATTTTACGGTCTTTTCAGACCTCCTCATAGCACAAAATTGAAAGATATCCATAAAGGGTATCCAGATATGCAAGGATTTCATGAAGTGTTTTTTCAGTTTGTGGAGTTATAAGCATTTTAGCAGTTTTGGAGGGCTAATTGGGGCTCTTTCCTTGTAGCCATGTTTTGAGCTTTTCTTCAAATCGGGTAAGAAGATAATTGAATAGATCACCAAACCAAGTTGAACTAAGCTTAAGATGATGTTAGACAATTTCCTAAACCTCCTACAACTCTTGGTGATTGATCTTGGTGTTTTGGAGCTAAGAAGCAAAGTTTCACCTTTGTGAGACTTGAGAACAAGTTTGAATGAAAACAAGAACTAACATGGTAGGAAGAACTCGGGGTTGGTATGAAGCATATAAAAGGAAAGATATCAAAGAAATAACACCCAAATAGGTTAAAAAACCTTCAACAACTACCCTTAAGTGAACTTGCAAACCAAATTGATTGCAAACACACAAATTGAGCCAATTCTTGAGTTTCTCCCTATCATAGTGGTATGAGAGCAAGAAGTAAGTCTTAGGTAGAAGTGAGTAGTTTCAAGATGGTGACCAATACTGAGTTAGCCAAGAAGGTAGAAGACTAAGAGGAGGAAAATAAAGCACTAAAGGAGAGATTGGAGCAGTTAGAGACAAAACTAGTTTCAGTAGAGATCGGAACTGAAGAAGTGAGCGATAAGGTAGGAGATAGGGGCAAATTGGTAGCAATAGAAAATGAGATCCCTATACCTGACCTTGTTCTTGAACAAGAACCTTTCTTGAAGGCCTTGACGGATTTGAGTGAAAAAACCTTAGAAGGTGTAGCTCTTTTTATTGGCAAGATGGATCCTGATTCAGTCATGGAGTGGATTGAAGGCATGGAGAATCACTTTAAATGTGATGGGATCACAGAGGCCCAGAAGGTGAATGCAGCTAAGTCTAGGTTGAGAGGGGCTGCCTTAAAATGGTGGAAGTTCATTCAAGATGAGAGAGAAAAAGAGGGGAAACAACCTATAGCAACCTAGAAAGGAATGGTGTCTAAGGTCAAGACAACCTACATACCAGATGATTATGAAATTCAACTAAATAAGAAGAGGTGGAATTTGAGGAAAAGAGAGTTAGATGTGAGCAACTATACAGAGGAGTTTCAAAGACTATGTTTGAGGTCAATGGTTGTGGAAGATGAGAATATAAAAGTTGCAAGATATCTCAATGGCTTGAGATGGAGTATACAAGAAGAGTTGAGTTTATTGTGTCCCAATACGGTGCAGAAGTGTTACCAACTGGCACTCAAAGTGGAAGAGAAAAGTAGGAAGAAGCAAGAACAAAGCAATAGAGGCAGAGGTAGGGGAAGAGATGGTAGAGGCCATAGAGGCAATTTTGGTGGAAGAGGAGCTGATCAAAGGTCCCAAGGAGAGTCCAAACTTATAGAGCAAAGTGGGGATTCTAATAGCAAGAGCGGCTATAGAGGAAGGGGATCTAGCAACCTAGGAAGAGGTAAATCTAGTGGACCAGGAAGAGGGTCCTACTTCTCCACCATGAAGTGTTACAATTGCCAAAATTTGGGTCATCCCGCCTATAGATTCCCTGAGAAATCTTCTTCATCTCAACGAGGTGAAAGAAGAGTGACATATGTGCAAGAAGATGTAACGAGCAGTAAGACACAAGAAGTGAGTTTAGCTTCAGAAGATGGGGAAAGTTTAATGATGAGAAGAGTCTTGATCAAGGAGCCAAACAAAGAGGAACCAACTCAAAGAAGATCTTTATTTAGAATCAAGTGCAAGATCATGGGTAAGGTTTGCAAAGTGGTGATAGATTCAGGGTCTACAGATAATATTGTGTCTGAGGAAGCAACAAATAAACTTAAATTGGAGAGAGTTCCACATAGTAGTCCATATAAGGTCACTTGGCTCAACAAGGAGCAGCATGTGGTGGTGATGAACAAGCTTGGGTTGAGTTCACAATAGGAAGTTATAAGGATAAAATCTTGTGTGACATACTCCCAATGGATGCTTTCCACCTACTTCTGGGTAGGCCATGGTAATTTGATAGAAAAGCCATTCATAATGGTGAGAAAAACTCTTATTCTTTTCAAAAAGATGGAGTCACATATAAAATTCAGTCCTTAAATGATGAAGGGGAGGACAGCAAGTCCAAAAACCCAAATGCCTTGTTGGTGAGTGAGAAAGAGTTCATAAACACTCTTGAAGAGGGTGAAGCAGCTGGATTTTCTCTAATAGTGAAACCAAAGGAAGAAAAGAAAGAAAAGAAAGAAAAGAAGGTTCAAATACCTCACGAAGTGCAGAAAATACTAGACAACTTTAAAGAAATCATAAGTGATGGAGCACCAGCAACCCTACCACCTACTAGAGCCATAAGCCATCAAATTGACTTCATTCCAGGAGCCTCATTACCCAACAAAGCAACCTATAAGATGACCCCAGAATAGAATAAAGAAGTGGCTAGACAAATACAAGAGCTGTTAGATCAAGGTTTGATAAGAAAGAGCATAGGTCCTTGTGCCATACCTACAGTGTTAGCACCAAAGAAAGGAGGAACATGGAGGCTATACACAAATTCAAGAGCCATTAATAGAATCACTATCAGATACAGATTCCCTATCCCAAAGATTGAAGATTTGATGGATTTCTTGGGAGGTGCAAAGTGTTTCACAAAGATTGATCTCAAGAGTGGTTACCACCAGATTAGGATAAAGGAAGGTGATGAATGGAAAACAACCTTTAAAACTAATGAAGGACTTTATGAGTAGCTTGTTATGCCATTTGGACTCACTAATGCTCCTAGTACATTCATGAGACTCATGAATGAAGTGCTTAAGGATTTTATTGGTAAATTTGTTGTTGTATACTTAGATGATATCTTGATTTTCAGTAGAACTAAATATGAACATCTAAAGCATGCCAAATTTGTATTGCAACAATTGTATGATGAGCAACTAACAATAAACTTGGAGAAGTGTCAATTTATGCAGCAGAAACTAGTCTATCTTGGTTTTGTAGTTTCAGGTGGAGACTTGAAAATGGACACATCAAAGGTGGAAGCCATCACCAATTGGCCAACACCAAAAGCAACAAGTGAAGTACAAAGCTTTCATGGTTTGGCACAGTTCTATAGGAATTTTATAAGGGGATTCAGTGAGATTTGTGCACCTATGCTAGATACTATTAAAGGTGGAGTCAAGACAAAGTTTCAATGGACCAAAGAGGCTAATAAGGGGTTTGAACTCTTGAAAGAAAAGGTAGCTACACAACCAGTACTCATTCTTCCTAGTTTTGATAAGTTGTTCACTATTGAATGTGATGGAAGTAACATAGCAGTTGGTGTTGTTTTGAGTCAACATAATAGACCAGTAGCTTTCTTTAGTGAAAAGCTCAATGATGCAAAAAAGAAGTATTCATCCTATGATCTTGAATTGTATGCTCTTGTCTAAGCTCTTTGAAAATGGAGGCACTATTTTCTGCCCAAAGAGTTTGTTGTTTACACAAATAATCAAGCTCTTAGTTTTTTGAATTCACAAGATAAGTTGAGTAATAGACATGTTAAATGGGTTGAGTACTTGCAATCATATACATTTTCCATTAAGCATAAAAAGGGACAATGTAATGAAGTAGCAGATGGTTTGAGTAGAAGGCTACTAACAATGCAAGAAGTGTAGATTCAGAGTATTGGAGTTGATTGCTTCAAGGATTTGTATCCAAATGATGAAGATTTTGTAGCCATTTACAAGGTTTGTCATGAATTTCAAAACCATTTTCATAGTGAATATGCTGACTTTACCTTACAAAATGGTTTGTTGTTTAGAGGTGGATAGTTGTGTGTTCCCAAAGGCTCAATGAGGGAAAAGCTGATCCAAGAGAAGCACAATGGGTGTTTGAGTGGTCATTTTGGTCTAAACAAAACATTGGAACTTGTGCAACGTTTCTACTATTGGCCAAGAATGCAAAGGGATACCAGGAGGTATGTTGAGTAGTGTATGGTTTGCCAAAAGGCAAAAGGCACATCTACCAATGCTAGTCTTTATCAACCATTACCCATTCCTACAAGGTCATGGGAATGTGTGAGTATGGATTTTGTGGTTGGTTTACCCAAAACAAAGCTTGGTTTTGATAGCAGTTTTGTTGTTGTTGATAGATTCAGTAAAATGGCACATTTTGTTCCTTGAAAAACTACTCATGATGCTAGTCACATTGTAAATTTGTTTTTCAAAGAGGTTATTCAAATCCATGGTTTTCCTATTAGTATTGTTTCAGATAAAGATGTCAAATTCGTGGGACATTTTTGGAAAACTCTTTGGAAAAGATTGGGTACTAACTTGTCTTTTGGTTCAACCTATCATCCCCAAACCGATGGCCAAATAGAGGTGGTCAATAGGACACTTGGTAACCTCTTAAGGTGTTTGACAAAAGAGTATGGACAGATTTGGGATCAAATTCTTCACCAAGCAGAGTTTGCCTACAATGACAGTGTCAACAGGTCTACTGGCAAGAGTCCTCTTGAGATAGTGTATGGTATGCACCCAAGGGGTGTTATGGAGTTGAGAAACCTCGGTAATGTGTAGAAAATAAGTGGTCAAGATGATGATGTAGTTCAGTCTATGAAGGAGGTCCATGATCAAGTAAAGAAAGCTCTCCAAAATGCCTCACAAAAGGTCAAAGCTAGAGTTGATGCAACAAGGAAAGATGTACAATTTTCAGTTAGTGACTTTGTTATGGTGCACTTGAATAAGTCTAGACTTCAAAAAGGAATTCCCAGAAAACTCCAAATGAGGAGGATAGGTCCTTGCAAGGTTTTGGCTAAGTATGGCTCTAATGCTTATAAGATTGATTTGCCTAATGATGTTGCATTGTCTCCTATCTTCCATATTGCAAATTTGGTTGCATACAAAGGGCAGATTCCAAAGGAGGATGAGAGAGTTTCAGAAGTTTACCAATCACTTTTAGACTTGCCTCTTCCTTCTACACCCATGCCTCAAGCTGAAAAAGTTTTGGATTCTAGGATTCTAAAAAAGACTAGGCACACGGTCTATATGGAGCATTTGATCAAGTGGAGGAACAAACCAGACTCCGAGGCTACTTGGGTACCTAAATCAGAATTTCTTCAGTTTTGAATTTATCCCTCATTGGTTCCAAACTGAGTCATTTGATTTCCTTGTCTTTGGGGGAGTATGGTGCAGGAGCACCTAGTGAAGCTCATGGAGCACTTCATCAAATTTGGGTTTGAAATGGCCTATGTTGGTCTCAAATGAATAATGGGCTTGTTTTATG
Organism: Cryptomeria japonica; assembly: GCF_030272615.1. NCBI lineage: Eukaryota > Viridiplantae > Streptophyta > Pinopsida > Cupressales > Cupressaceae > Cryptomeria > Cryptomeria japonica. The sequence continues at coordinate 21,880,948 of NC_081410.1, forward strand.
TCCAAAGGGTGTTTTTTTTGTGTTTAAGTGTCCTTTGTGTCTTAGTTTTGTTGTTTTTTGAGCTTTTGGTCAATTTTTGACCTTTTATGCTTTGTAAGCCTAGAATGGGCAAAATATGGAAAAATGGTCAAAATGACTTATAAAGCCTTGTTAGGCATTCAAATATGTTTGTGTGGTTATATTAAACCATTTCCCATGATAGAGTTAAGTCTATATGGCTCACAAGTCAAAAATGCTCATTGTACTAAAAATTGTTAAAATTGTCAAGCAACATTTTGACAATTTTTAGAAAATTTGTAAAAATAAGGCAAAAGGTGGTTATTGGTCCATACCTGGGCATGATTTAGGTTGTGAGTGACTATTTAAATCCTCACACAAATTTTTATCAGGTTGGCATTCGAAAACAAGAAGAATTCAATACAAAAACTAAGAATTTTGTCACTTTTCTTGCATTTTTGCTCCATATGCTATAGCAGTCCGTACTTCCTAAGTATTTGGCTGTACTATTTTCATTTGGACAGTTCTGCCATGTTTTTTTAAATCTTTCTCACTTGTTTTTGTGTATTGGTGTGAATTTTTAACATTGTATCAAAATTATTTTGTTTTAGCCCTGTTCTCGGTTGAGTAAGGGTTTGGCTTCAACAATGGAAGCAACTTGATTTTATTTGGCTCTTTCTCCATGGCCTCTGAGAGTCAAGTTATTTTACATAGCCTTATTTTTTATACAAGTTTTTGTTTGATGACAATGACAAAGAAAATGGTTTTTGTTGCTTACTAGGCGAGCTCCAATAGCCCAACTAGTGAATTTTCATGGTGTAAAACAAAGCTTCTTTGCAAACCCCCACCAAGTGGACCTCATTTTCGGTTTCCTAAGGTGGAATGAATTTTGGACAGAGCTTTTAGACTAGATGGGAGGATGTTTCAATGAATAGTTTGTTGGAATGCATTTTGAGTAGCCAAAGTGTTGAATACAATGGTTTTTGAGCACTTTTCCTCTTGAAACTTGGTTGCACATCAAGTGTTTGTCTTAATGCTTGCAGGTCAAAAATTTGGAAGGATTTATAATGATGTTACAAACATTATCAAATGATTTGGTAGTCCGAAGAAGAGTTTGGAATGGTGATAAGGTGTTTGAAGACTCAAAACCTTTGAAAACCCTTGTTTTTAGGCACATTTATAGGACAACAATTTTACGGTCATTTTAGACCTCCTCATAGCACAAAATGGAAATATCTCCATAAAGGGTATCCATATGTGCAAGGGTTTCATGAATTGTTTTGGCAATTTGTGGAGTTATAAGCGTTTTAGCAGTTTTGGAGGGCTAATTGGGGCTCTTTCCTTGTTGCCTTGTTTTGAGCTTTTCTTCAAATCGTGTAAGAAGACAATTGAATAGATCACCAAACCAAGTTGAAATAAGCCTAAGATGATGTTAGACAATTTTCTAAACCTTTTACAACTCTTGGCGAGCGATCTTGGTGTTTTGGAGCTAAGAAGCAAAGTTTCACCTTTGTGAGACTTGAGAGCAAGTTTGGATGAAAACAAGAACTAACATGGTAGGAAGAAATCGGGGTTGGTATGAAGAATAGAAAATGAAAGAAATCAAATAAAAAACACCTAAATAAGTGACAAAACCTTCAACAACTACCCTCAAGGGAACTTGCAAACCAAATTGATTGCAAACACACAAAATGAGCCAATTCTTGAGTTTCTCCCTATCACATTCCTTACTAGACCATCCAATAAATAATCAACAAAAGGATTCTAACATCAACGATCCTTACAAATGACCTACCAGGGCAACAAACCTTTCAACTAAAACCTAATTTTAAACTTGGGTTTTCTCATGTTGTGTGATGCTGCATATATAGTCAAAGCCTGAATCTTTTTGCATTCACCATCTCAATTTAGCAGGAGAGTACTGCAAAACAGAAGTCACAAATTCATGTCACTAACCATGCATACAATCTACCTGCATTACATAGAGGGAGTTTTCATGAATGCTTAGAGTACTTTCTTGATGATGGATTGATAGTAGGGATCGGTATCGCTTTAATCAATCTGTTCAGTTTCCTCGCTTCAAATGAAGCTGAACATCTCACTCTTCATCAGTTTGTGATCCATCAAGTTCAGAACTGATTTCTATTTGACATCAACTATTCTTTGAACCAATGCGTTGCTTGCACATTAATTCAAAGAGGGGAAAATGTAATACCCTAAAAATGGTCACCTAAACCATGGGCTCTCCAATCTCAACAACATCACCAAGGTCCTAACTAAAGGCAATTAAATCAACCTTGAGCACCTAATTAATTAATTCTTCAAACATTAATGTTACATGGCAAATAAATCACTCTATATTAATTAAATATTTATTTAATTAACTAAATCATTCCAAGTAAATCATTTTGATCAATTATCCTATTTATTTAAATAAATATCCTAGCATATTTAATTAATAAAGAAATTTGCCATTTAGTCATTAAAAAAAAGAATTAATTTACAAAAAAAGATTAATCACAAAAAGAGGAATTAATTTACAAAAATAGATTTATCACAAAAAGAGGAATTAATCTGCAAAAGAAAGAGTTAAATTGAAAACAAAAGAAAAGAATTAAATTGACAGAAGAAATCAAACTTGAGATATTTCTTTTTCTAAAACTGAGATAACTCGAGAAATTAGAAAAACAATTAAATTGAATTAATCATTTTCTCTAAAAAATAAAACTTAAAGCTTTTCTTGAGGAAAGAGGTTCAGTTGCATTGAAAAGGCTTTTTCTAAATAAAAATCTTGAGCAAATTAAAGAAAAGTGCATGGAATCACCTATTTTTATCTCAAGTGCATGGAATCAACTAAATTTATCTCCAATGCAAACTCAAACCTATAATCTGAATGCATTCAATCAAGCTATAATTGGAATCTATCTCAAGATTGATTGAATCTGATCTCTCAATTATTTCAATTATCCTAAATTGTGTTTTTTCTTGAGGAATCTCAACCGCTCATTGTTAATCGATCTTGACCGTTGGTCTCTCTTTTGATTCTCTATAAATTAAACCTTCATCTCTCATTCAAAACACCCTGAAGATTTATTGTTATTGTGCAGTTTTTGCTCTAGAGTAATTGAAGATATTGTGCTTTGAGATTATTGCATCTTAGTTTATCTTTTTGCATACTTAGTTTAATTGTTATTGCTTGGTTTCATTTATCTTAATATTCATTCATTTAGCTTAATCTTCATTCATCTAGCTTAATCTTGCATATCTAGCTTATCTTGCATACATTTAGCTTATTCTTGTGCTCATATAGATTAAATCCTTTGTCTTGGTGTAGTCTAGTCACCGATATTGCTTTAAAAAATCTGAGAGAAAGTCTATACTAGCATCTTTTAGAAGGCAATAGGTTGATTTGTTATGGTTTTCATATTCATGATTATATCTATCTAACCATGCATGCAATGACTTAGTTGAAGTGTTGTGTCTTATAGCTTACAGATACTTATCCACTTTTCACAGACACAACGCTAGCCTAAACCTACAAAAGACGTAGACAACCAGACAACGACAACAAACAAGAAGACGAACACATGAAAACGAAAACACACAAGCAACAAGCTCGGAACCTCGGGGACACAAGTTTATGAAAAACAAATAGAAAAACAGCCCGGGAGTTTGAGAATTCGAACTTCCGAGGCGAAAACCAAAAGATGAGCAAACACTTCAGGGCTTTGGGAACCCAAAGTTCTGAAGTGATGCTCTGAAATGACACAAAGAGAACTTGGGACTTCAGGAACCTGAACTTCCGAACAAGAAAACAGAAACATGACCCAAAACTTCAGAAACCCAAACTTCCAAGGCTAAAACCAAAAGACGAACAAACAAGACAAAAACGAACTCGGGAACCTGGGGACCCGGATTCCCGAACAAAGAAATGGAAACAAGAAAACAACCCACCTCGAGAACTAGGAAAGTCGGGTTTCAAGGTGAACAAAACAAAAGCAAAAAAGCAAAAGAAAAACTAACCGAAAAAGACAAAAGAAGGGACCTGTATTTTCATAAAAATGAAAATCATGGGACTAGATATGCAGGGCATAACACATCCTTCTTATACTTCTTTGCTTCTACTTTAAAAAGGCATCCAAATCATTCCCAACTGGATTATCCAATAAACAAACAGTCAATAGATTCTAACCAAAATACATATCAGACTATTAATGATATTAGGTTTGTACAATTTATCATTTAATTTTTATTGTTTCTGTTTTGACTCTATGTAATTTTATGTCTTTCTTAGTTCTCTTTTATTTTAATAATAGATCATGTGATCGGAAATGTTGATATAAAAAATTACATACAATTAAAACCATAAACAATAGCAATTATTTATGAGACTACCACATATGATATAAAACAGAAACATAATGAATGGTGATGTGTTGTCCAAAATCTAATACTATATTCATGTTGTGCCTATATGTACAAATGTAGATACTTGCAAGAAGTTCTTTCTAAATATATGAAGATAGTGAGGCATCATCCAATATGTAATACTATATCCTTGTCTTGTTTGATTACATTATACTAAATATTTACTTTGGAAGGCATGAAGTTCATATAGATTCATACACTAAACCCTAGCAAATATAAGGAATGCCTCTATTTCATATGACTTTTTATACATGTTCATAAATGCATTCCTACATGATTTAATCTATTTGGTACATAAAATGATTCCTACTAAGGATTATTGAGTCATTTTTATTTATTTTGGTTACCCTAGATTAGGCATGGCTTGGTTTTAGAAGCATAGTTGATTATCATGGTTTTTTTTTCAAGGTTCAAATGGTTTCATGAATTTTTTAATATATAGTTTAAAATATTTTTTTTGTTTGAATGGAGTAAATACTTTGGGATTGGAAAATTGAGCAACAACATGTAGAGAGGGGGATGAAAGTTATGCACAACCACTATTTAATCACAAAGATGCTATATGGTAACACATTTTATCTTCATTTCTTTTTTATTTTCTTTTAGATCTAATCTTAAATATTTATAAATTATAAAAAAATCATAAGTTGGTAATAATGTAAAATAAATAAGAGAAAGAAATTCATGAAATAAATTGCTAAAAAACATTTCCTATGTCATTTCGAACCATGAAGAAAGAGGAAAGGAAGGAATCTCACAAAAGACTCCTTTGATTCAAGATAATTCAAAAGCTATTTTTTGTATTTAAGCACAAGTACACCATATTCAAAAGCATTCAAAAGATAATTTTCTACATTTATGGTCAGTACAATAATGTTACACTGACATAGTTTGCTTGGCATGTATGTGACACATTGCTCTTTAAAGTATGAAAGACAAAGAAACGTGAGATCAAAATACCAACATGGTAGAGGACCACATTGCACCAAAGGGGTCAAACTACATGATAGGGGTCAAACTACATGATGCAACTAAATCCAAGACTAGTTTAATTGATCAACCTAATTCATGCCACATCCATGACAGTAGAAAACTGAGATTAGACTACATAAAATAATTCAATCAATGACAAAACTCAATCCATAATTACTAAATATTTACAAAATAGAAGATTAGATCACTATAATTAAAACAAATTGGATAGAGAAATCTAATCCAATTTATAGCAATAAACTTTTACAACTCTTTAATTATGAATCTTATTCTAATTATAAATTCCATCTCATACGCATCCCAATTTGATTAAATATTTTATGTCATACATCTTGGCTTCTACTTTCAAAAGACACCAAACCATTCCTTACTAGACCATCCAATAAATAATCAGCAAAAGGATTCTAACATCAACTCTTGCTTCACTCTTACTGTACAAAATAAACTGTGCCTGATCAACGATCCTTACAAATGACCTGCCATGGCAGCAAACCTTTCAACTAAAACCTAATCTTAAACATGGGTTTTCTCATGTTGTGTGATGCTTCATATATAGTCACAGCCTGGTAGCCATGTGAATCTTTTTGCATTCACCATCTCAATTTAGCAGGAAAGTACTGCAAAACAGAAGTCACAAATTCATTTCACTAACCATGCATACAATCTGTCTGCATTACATAGGAGGAGTTGTCATGAATGCTTAGAGTACCTTCTTGATGAGGGACTGATAGTAGGGTTTCACAGCTTCCACATCAACTCTTACTTTACTCTTACTGTATAAATCATATTTGCTGTAGACAGACAATAACAAAAATACATATCATACATAACAATATCTCCACGTTTAGATTACACTCTTTAAAAAAGACATGAAAAGAAGAACTTTTTTCTCCTTCCTTGAATATTTTAAGCCACTCCAGCATTTCGTAATCCTCCTCCTCCATGAAATGGATGTAAGCACCAGCACGATGCAGAGCTGAAATAAGTAAAACAAATCATACAGTGTGACATTATACAAAATATATCATCAAACTATATTAAAAAAAATATATCTGCCAGTAGCTCAGGAATATCCAAATAGATGAATTGCTTACCGTAGAAAGAGTGAAATCTGATGATAAAGAGTGCAACAGTGGGTAACGTTGTATTGTTCATTTCTGCAACCTGTTTTCCCAAATCAAATCAAATCGCATTACTGTTAAACAATGGCAGATGAATTAACATAAAGACAAATTTTGCTAATTTAGAGAATTGAAACATACCATGTGCATGTATTCATCGTGGCCCCATGACATAATAACCTTTCCAAGTCCACATTTCTCAGAATAAACTCCATACTTTGTGTTGTATTTAGGGTTGTAGTAATCTGGGTTACCTTTAAAATACTGTTCACCAAGAAGAGATTTGATCTTCTGAAAGGAAAGGAAAATCTTCTGTAAAGTTTTAAAATAACCAATAATAGAAATTACCTGGTGATGAACTATGGATTCATCGAATGCACATCCAACAGGGAAAGAGTCACCTAAAATTTCAGATTTGTTAGCAATCAATGCAGTCCAAGGCATCAATCAGTTACAATAATTATTAATAATAACAATCTTTTAAGAGAATCACAGTGCTCTATCACTGAGTTACTGGTCTTTATAGATCAGTCCATCTTTGATTCGAATGTGACTTATTTCCAGTAATTACAGATGGGTTTTTTTCAGTTGTGCAAAATGTTGGTTGAACTCACCTACAACAGCCCATTGAGGTTCAGCTCCAAATCTAGGATGAAGTAGCACCTTGCCCAAATCTGCAGGCACCATATTTTTCTTTCATGTATTTGTACAATAATGGAAGGATAACAAATAGGAATATATCATGAATTGGCCTGATATCTAAGCAGGGTAAGATTTATACCATGAATGAGTCCAGTCAAATGAAGCCAATCTTCATTGGGATAATCTTTGCGAATGGCTTCTGCTGTTTGGAGGAGATGCTCAATTTGGGGCTCGTCAAGGTCAGGATCAGACTCATCTACAAACTCATTCAGCAGCTCACAACATTCCCAAATGCTCATCACAGCTCTGTCAAGCTTACCATATTCTTCACGCTTGCGTAAAACCTGCAAAAGTGAAATAAATAACCAAACGTTATACAACAAACAAACTAACCATCCAACAATATTGCCATCACAACCGTTTCAATAAAGAGGACAGGTGCAATGCAGACCAGAAAAACCATCCAATTTTGTCAGGAAATTTAACTAACTTACAAAATCATAAGTCTGGTTAATGTGTTGAGTCTTGTAAAACTCTTCCACAATTGCCCGTCTTTCGCTATCCTTTTGATAATCTCTGTTGAAGAAAACAATTGTTATGCGATATAACAATACAAAGACAGTAAAACCAATGAAACAGGAAAAGCATATTCACCTGAAAGCATGGCCAAATGCATTACTTTCTGGTGTCACAAAGCCGCCATCGAAAATCAGTTCTTTTGGAATTTCCTCAGCAGGACTCTCATCAATAAGGGTTTTACCATCTCGAAGAAGGGGCTCTGTAATTTCAAATAAAGGTCTTACAAACTCAAGAACAGGCAAAATAGACTTACATTTCAAATTAAAACATGTGAAATTTGATCACTCTTGAGAAATTTATAAGTAATCGGATTGTGTGAAAAAAAAATTGCATCGATAGAATCACATTTCGTGACTCATTACAAGATTTTCTAAAGTTGATCTTAAGACAATCTAACCCACAACAAATAGTAATGTAAAATTCATTTTACCTGGAACAGTGATCGTCATTTGTAATTCCTGCAACTTCAACCTCTGCCAAGTGCACCTGCAACCGCACAAGCGTTAAATCCTATGTCACTTCAGAGGAGATATCTGTAAATCAGACAACTTACAAACAGCACAGACTCCCCATTTTCAACATATCAGACTGAAAGCGATAAGGACGCCGCGCCATCAATCTCGGAAGTTCAACCCAAACATGGGATGACAGAATTACTCATTCTAGAAACAGTTAATAAAATTTATATCCAATTTTTTTAATAAAATGTATTTACTCATTCTAGAAACAGTTAAAATTTTAAAATAAAATTGGGAATCACCTTGTGGTGTAGCAGTTGCAGTTTTAATGGTGTGCAATCAAGATTCAAATCTTCGCTTGGTCCACGCAGGTCTTTCGCTCCTATGGGCTTGGGGTTCTGTTGGGCTTCATGCTTGCAGTTTGACCAGACAAGAAATTCATGTAACCTGAAAAAAAAAATTAGAAATAAGATATTTTTAATTAAATTTTTAAACTTTTATGTTTGGTTTTTATAAAGATAAGGTTTCATCTTGGCCCTTGGGTAAGGTTGGGATTATGCACTCACAGTTTGACCAAGCTAAAAAGCAATGTAACCTACCCCAAAAAAATAGAAATAAAATATTTTTAATTAAATTTTCATGGGTAAGTTTTTGGCTTGCATAATCTTGATGTCACATTTGTTTCTTCTAAAATAGAAGCTGATTTTTTTAGTTTGCATTTATTGGGCATCTTTTATGCTGCTACGTTTTCAAGTATTTTTTTGACCTTTTAAATGGCCTTGACATCATATCACCCTATAATGGTTATTGGAGCTAAAATTTTGATGGTGGTTAATAATTGTGCTTTATCCCCCAGGTACTCCACAATGTGTATATGTTGAAGCACCCCTACTATGGTTCTCCCCATTGATAGTTCTTGTCATCGGTTAGAAAACTTTAGCTTAATTGGATATCTTGCGGTACAAGTCCCAAATTAAAGCACATTCAAAGATTAGGTCATTAATATATGGGTCCCGCAAGAAATTCACATTAATGTCATGTACGATTCTAGGTGTGTGTGTTCTTTGTTGCTTGTTTTCTCACACTTGACTGGAGCTTTTATTATCTCTAATAAGAAAGCCTTGCATGTCCCTATCTACCTATGGAGTTTCTTGGTTTATTATTGTCATGTTAGAACTTTTTGACTCAATTAGCAAAATATTGTATGTGTCAAACCAAATAAGTTTTTCTCAACTTAACCTTAAAAGAGAGTTTGGATTGAAGTGGATCTCTAAGGATTTAAAGGACACATAACTGATATCTAAATCGGTCAAATGACATGTACACACAACATGTTCTCTATTTGAACGTTCCCAACAGGTCTAGAATTTGACGGTCACCCCTACCCGTCATATGAATTTTTGATGACGGTTTAGTCATTTCAATGTCTTTCATTTAACGTTTTAAGAAAAATTTTAACTGTCAAAAAATATAAAAGTAGAAGATTGAAGCAATGAAATGAAAATCAATGCACATCTTTCTTGGGAAGAAATGAAAATCATTATCTTAATGAGAAAATAATGATAAATTAGTAATATATGCAAAAATCTTAAATTTACGAAATAAGTTTATAAATTAATACACTAATATATATTATATATTAACATTAAATGATAATCAATTAATAATTACTAATTTAGTAATAATAAGCATTTAAATTTTAAAATTATATATATTAAGACAAGTTTCTATAACAATCTTATTAAATATATTTAAAAAATTAAATTGAATAAGTTTGTAAATTCATATATAAAAAAATAGAATATATTATAAAAATTCATATTAAAATATTTTATCAATTATATTCTATCATTTGAATTATGACAAGTTTCTAAATTCATATGAAAAAATAAAACTATTCTAAAAAATCATATTAAAATATTATAAAATTAGAAACAACTACATCCTTCCATATTCTAAATCCTTCCATTTCAAAATATTCTAAATAAATTTGTATTTTTATAATAAACATTCTAAACTAATATATATATTACCTACTATATTTTTTTACGGTTTATTTATAATTTGAAGTGTGATCTATACAGTTTTAGAAAAAAATAGCATGTCAATGCATACGTTCTACTAATTTTTTAAGTTGTCAAATACGGTTCAAAAGTGAAAAAATGGCCATTTTACCTGTCAAATTCCAGGCCTGGTTCCCAACACTCGTTATAGATACCAATCTTTTGAGCATAAAATCTAAGATTACTTTTTGGCATCTCTCCATTCTAATTCCAACACTCAAGCAACCTTTTTGTTTCCTCCTATTGCAAAACAGAGGAAGGATGATTACAAAGGAAGGATGATTACAATGGTGAGTTGCAAATCCATAAATGATGGTAATAATGGTTCCTCAACCAAGACATCCTTAGGCTCTCAGGGTCAATCCTCAATTTTTTTAAATATAGTTCAAAAACCTCTAAACACAATGATATGAATTGACACCCCTCATGAGGAGATGACCGATGAGGCAAAATTATCTCAAGTGTCATTAGTTGCTTCAGTTATAACTTCTCAAAAGTCCACAATTTCCTGACATACTTCCCATTCTAGAAATGTAGCGAAGGTCCTATACCCCACAAGAAAAAATAGAGGAAGAATAAAAGGTACCAAAGAAATGATAACTTGTCTAGCATTTCATTCAAATAGGAAACTTTAATTTAGAGGAAGTATTTCTTTTGAATAATTACTTAATCCTAGATGAACTAGATAACAAGATTATTATCTATTCCCATCCACAAACTGTATCTCTTGAAATGTTCAACATCTAATGGATAGTCCACAAAAGTATTGCATTCTTGACACTTGAAAATATTTTCTAGGCTTGGATATTGTTTCTTTACAAGAGGTACAAAATTTTGGGGTTTTTCTATATAGCCTTCTAATCATTTCACTATGTAACAATCATAAAATGCATTATTGGGTGGTGTGGTCACCTTTCTCTCTTTTAGGCGGTGCCAAACCTTGATTAATCAAAGATATGACCCCACTAACCAAGCACTATGGACTATTTTCAAAATTAATAATGTCATTTGTAGTTTTTAGTGTATATGCCTCAAATGATGTTGTGAGATCTACTCTCTAGAGATGGATTATAAATGTAATGTCTACTACCACTTTGGTTATGTGCACACATTAATTTTAATATGATTGATATTTCATATGATAAATATGGGCACTATCTATTCATTGGACAACTATTGAAAGAGAGGTGCAATACATATATGAATAATTTAATTTGGTAGTTTATGATTCAATCTTAATCATCACCATGATCATAAGATGCGATACACCTTTAGTAACATAAAAAATAGATCTAATAGGATCCTTGATAGTGCAGTCTTGGTGAGGAGGGTTCTCAAAGAGAACAGTCTGGACCATTCAACAAGAGTAAACACAATGAAAGCAAGACAATCTGATGGAGGCAATGCTAAACCGACTAAATTATATCATGAAAATCATTTACAATCTATCGGCAACATGCGGGCTCTAAGATTCGTCTTATTGGCCCAAATACATACATGCTCAATTATAGTATCAGTCAACTCTAGACCTCTTAATCTCAAGATAGATCTTCTATGTTTTAAGCACTGATTTCTACAAGCGTAATTATATTGATTTATATGATCAAGAGGGGTCTGCGTCGGCCTAAGAAGAATCAAATGCCAATGAACAAGACAAAACGTGTAAAACCGCTAGGTCAGCCTCTGCCAAAGAGATCCATCCAGAAAATCCATAGGATGAAGTGCAGACCTAAGGGAAGGTCAACCAGGCGCCAAGGAACGTTGGAAACAACTAATTGCAGCTCTGCAAGCTATGGAAATGATTCGCAAGATTCACCAATAGCAAAATAGGTCCAAGCAGTTCCAGTGTTCTAAGCCAAAAAACTGTCCTAGATTTTGGAAATGATAACTTGCTGAAAATAGATCCAAATGTCCCTATGGACTTAGGATAAAGAACATGTCCACAAGCAAATTTTTGCTCCAGAAGATCCGATGAGAAAATGCAAAGAAACACATAATGAAATGTTGAATTGCAAAACAGGAACAAACTGAAAGAAAGTGTTTTTTTTGGTTGATGCAAGATTGCCAAGAACCAAGGATGCTCCTACATCAGACATCTGAGGTTGAAGAAAAAGTATGTCCCTCACTTTGTTGGGTTTAGAGGAAAATAGAGTGTTTTTTAGTGGCAAATCTTCGCTTTTTGGTGAATTTTGTGATTCCATTTTCTTAGATTTGGCGAATAGTATTGGACAACACGGTGGCCAAATCGTCCAGAATTTTGGTGTTAACAGTCCAATATATAATTTCAGATTCGCCATTGACCACATACTGTTTCACATGGATGCCCGTTATATTTGCCTGGAATCACTCAGACATGGGTATTAGATCACCTTCCTTATTTGCCAAAAATAGTAACACAACACTGTACCCAGGACCTATTTCGCCAATGGTTAATCAAATCTTCATTGCACGTGCCGACCCATTTTGCCAATTGTTAAATTTTACGTTAAGCATAATGAGACCCAATTCGCCAATAACAATTAAAATATTATAAGCATTTGAGGACCCATTTCGCCAAATTCCAATGGATATAGAGTATGACACCTACATACAAATCAGAGGGCCAATAAAACATTATAAGCATTCAAGGACCCATTTCACCAAATTCTAAATTTCCAATTCATATAGAGTATGAAACCTACATACAAATCAAAGGGCCAATAAGATGCATTTTGAAAAGCCCGCGAAATTCGCCAAAAATGGAATCATGGATTGATATAAATACAATTGAAAGTTTGAAACAATCTTCCTTACAATTTGTTCATGTCTGATTAGTAAATTTGGGAGCTCTCGATGTTGGTATTTTGGTATGGTTTTGTCATTGATGTCAACACCTACTAAAACACTAGCACTTTGGAGATCTAGTAGCATTCACCGGCAAGCAAGTAACTATTGCATAGTTACCGGTATATGGTACACTGGCAGGATATAATGATCATCGGCACTTGGAATGGCATGGAAGACACTTGGACATTGTGTGGACATCTTGTCTTGAAGAATTGGTTATTGACATATTCATATTTGCATATTTGCTCTCACCGACAAATAGGTCCAGGGTTATCCAGGGTTACATCGGCAGGTTTATCTTTTTCAGATCAACATGGCACGCTATGGAGAAGATTAATTATTGTTGTAAATGCATTAAGCCGACATGTTCAATCGGTTATTGCATCGGATATTATATTTTTTGTAAAATGTTTTATTGTAATATCTTGTACAGCTGACCTACTAAAATTGGTCTTAGGTTATGGTGTAAATGTAAGATCTTATTTGTAAGATCAAATGTGAAATGCGAAAAAGGATTGTGTGAAGGTATATGTGAGATTAAGCAGAGCTATACACGCAGACATCATTTGAAGGTGAAGCTAGGTTTTTGTGGAAGCATATCAGCATTACACCAGTACTGAATCCAACATATGAAGATGCTATTTTGTGCAGTACATTCTTATTGGATTTAACCATCCAACTATAGTCAGTGTGACTCCCATTTTGTGATTGAGCAGTGAGCTCTAGGCTGTTGGCCTTTCTGCATGTGCAGACCCCATTCATGTACACTTACTATCTGCAGTAGTATCATTTGATTGTGGGTAAGGTTTCCCACCGTGGTTTTTCCCCTTACAGGGTTTCCACATACAAATATTGGTGTTATGTGTTGTGGATGACTTTGTGTTTATGTTTCATGCACTAATCCTTACCGGTATAGTAATTAACTATTAAAACTATCTACCGGCATGTTGAACTGGTTTACCAGTATTAAGCATTAAATTGGTTAAGTTATTTTTGGTTTAAATTTATTTGACAACTGATTCACCCCCCTTCTCAATTGTCTCTGGGACCTAACACTCGATTCACATTGCGCAATTTGAGTTGGAACCTTGAAGTTGATTTTAGGGAAGAGGGCCAGAGTTGCAATCCTACAACACAGGCCCAAGCATTCCTGATTCTTGATTCAGAGAATTGAGAAATCGTAAAGGTGAGTAATTATTTCTTCATACTTCATAGTATTAGTTTTAATTCGTAGTGAGAGGTCAAGATGTTAGACAACAGTGAGACTCCCCAGGGTGGTGAAGGGATTGAGATGTCAGACAAGTGTGATACTCCTCAAGGCAGTGATGGGATTGGGAGGCCAGACAAGGGTAAGAATTCTCAGGGTGGTGAAGGGATTGGGAGGCTAGACAAGGGTAAGACTCCTTAGGGTGATGAAGGGATTGGGAGGCCATCAAAATGCCCAAAACTTAGAGATACTACCATAAATTCTTACTTTAGAATTGGCAAAGTTTCTGGTCCATCAACTTCTCCATTTGCAGAAGCCATTCATAGTAGGTCACCACCACAAGGTGGGATTGTCATTGAGTTAAATGTGTCAAATGAGGATGACAATATCGACACAAGAGAAGATGTTGTAAGGGATACCCACAATGAGATAATTCACTTGGATGAAAAAGCTAGCACTAAAGATGATGTTGGTAGGAAGAAAAGAAAAAGAAAAGTAAAAATGGGGCGGGAGTGAGAAATGACAAGGATCTTTAAGCTTGATTGGGTAGCAAGTACCCATTCATTGAACCAGTCCCAAACAATGATGAACAACCAACATAATGCAAGTGTAAGATTTGTAGCTGGAAAACTAAAAGAGAGAAGAAGTTGCAGCTAAAGCTTGACACCATAGAAAAGCATATTAGTAAGGTTTATGAAAAACAAATCATAGACTGAAAGAAAATGCCAGTAGTAAGATAGAAATCAAAGGAAGAATGTCTTCATGTTAAGTATGTCGTGGAATATGAAGAGCATAACCACAAAATGACACTGATTGGTAATAGTGGAAATACAATCAAAGTTGGGCTTGAACATGCAACAAAACATACAAACCTAGCAAAGACTATTCAGATGAGTGTTATTTTTCATATTTTGTCGAGAGGGCGTCCTATGAAAGATTTCCCAGAATATAGTAATTTATTATATTTTTTGAATGTTCCTCACTATCCTATGTCACATTGGTCAATAACTGCTGGATGGGAAATAGCAAACTATTTCACTGAGGTGGAAAAGAAAAATTTATAGGAGAGTGTAAAAGAGTCAAAATTCATTTCATTATCCATAGATGAAGTTAGTATGGTAGATAACATTGCTTTGGTCTGTATGCATGTGTATACCATAAAAGAACACATCTATCGAGCTCATCTACTATGTGTTCGTAAAATAAGGGGCAATTCAACATCAGAAAATTTATATTTGGAAGTTAAGAAAGATTTGAATGAAATTATTGGTATGGATGACTTGACAATTGCCAAAACGTTGGTGTGTGTTGGAGCTGATGGAGCTGCAGTAATGCAAGGTCAAAGGACCGGTCTTTGTGCAAGATTACAAAATAGTATTGCACCATACATGATTGGCATTCATTGCATGGCCCATCGAATGAATTTAGCATATAGAATTGTAATCAATTTCCCTACAGTGTCAAAATTTGAAGATCTGGTCCACGAGCTCCACTCATACTTCTACCAAAGTCTTAAACATTTTGCAAAATTTTAGATTTTTGTTGAGGGAGTAACAACAAGAAAAAAGCTTCTTAGGGATGTTGAGACCAGATGGATCTCCTTGCATGGACCAGTGGAACGATTTCTAACAGAATATCAATCCTTGATCGGACTAATGTACGAGCAACGCCTCACAGTAGACAAAGCTCCTGATCTCTTACATAAGTTAAGTGATATAGAGACTATTAACTTTAGCTAGTCTTATCCCCATGCTCGTTTCAATGAACAAATTTGTTAAGAAATCCCAAGACAGAACTATGTGTAGCAATGAGTATAGCACTCTATGTAAAATGACATGCTTGGCCTTGAATGGTCTATATTCAGATCTAACAGAGCGAAGCCCAAATTTTTTTAGGTGGTAGATAATTATAGATTTGAATCATGCTGAAATTTTTTTACATTTCAATACAAAAAATGAGTTGTGTTTGTAAAAGGATTTTAGATACCAATGCGCCAATCTAAGATGGGCAAGCAAGGCAGAGCACTACCAGTTAAAAATGAAGATTTTGACAAGATTGTTAAATCTATTAGTGATCATTTGAAATCTATTGCATATGAACTTTTCAACTGAGATTCGTGAAAGATTCGCTCGAGAAGAAATACTTGAAGCCATGGGTTGTGTGTATCCTCAATCTTGGCATTCATTTGGAGATAATCCAAATGATGCAAAGGTGTTTCATAAAAAACTAGAGGAATTGATATTGACATTTTCAAAATATGCATATTGCAATGGACAACCAATAGAAGGAATTTTAAATTCAGATCATCTTAAAAAAAATGTAAACAATTTGCATTGTGTATGAAATAGTAGTTGGAAAACTTTGAGAATTCATTTGAACTTGGATCAATAACAAGGCTTTGGAAAAGGATAGATCAGAGTGAAGTATTGCATACTTCAATACCAGAATATTGAAAACTTGTTGATTTATGTCAAACAATGATATTGGGGTCGGTGGAAGATGAGAGAGTTTTAAGTGCATTAGGGCTTTTGAAATCAAAGATAAGAAACAAACTAGACAAAAAATTAGAAAATTGCTTGAGGTTGTTTGTAACTCAGTATAATGTCAGAGATTTTCTTTATGATAGGGCACTGGCAATGTGGAATTCCATGCGTGAAAGACTAGGGTTGTACAACAATTCAAAAGCTAGTGGTGCTACTACTAGTGTTGAGACAAATGATGGATCTCAGAGTCAACATGAAATTGAAGATGAAGAAACTTTTGAATAGCCGACTGAGAATGAAGATTGACCTGTTAGTACTAGTCAGGTTCAAGATCTTGAGTCCATTTGGGATGTAGAAGCCTCAAAGTCCCTCATTCCAGATTGAGTCACTGAAGTGAATTAGCAGTCAATTTTTAGGTATTTATACTGCACTTCTTGAGTCATATTAGTTATTACAATTTACAAGTAACAAAACTATAGTTGTTGTTGATTATTTTTTATATTGTATTCCTTGAAATTGTCAATCAGAATGGATGCTTATTTCATATTTTTAATTGTGAATTTGAATTATTAGTAAACAATTAGAATTTAGTTTATGATAGTTGTTTGTAACTGCATATTGACTGTTACTATATATTTTAGTTCTAGTTTAATGAATTTAGAGTCTTGACTCTTAGAGCTAAGAGTATATATTTAGTTCTGCATGAAGTTTGATTCTTGAATATATATTCTCTTTGGTAAATTGGTTCCACATTATGCTTAACATGAAATGCAACAATCTGTGTCACAAGATCTATAAAATTATTTATATTGCATAACTGTTAGAATCTTTCTACATTAAATGCTTAACATGATGTTACAACAACATTTTTTCCATTTTTCCAAAATGCCAACTCCAAGGCTCAAAATGTCCTCTGTAATCATAATATTCGTCTTAAAATATGATTCAAGGGTCACACCTGTTAGGAATGCAATTTTTATGGCTAAGTCATGTCGGTCTTTGATTCATGTCGTGGGTTTATCCTTTGGTTTATGGAAGTGTCTTTTCTCGAGTTCTGGTCATGTCCATGGCGATTAGGTTTTGTGTTTATTTTTTGTGTTCATTGGCTAGTTCTCATGCGTTGAAAATCTGATTTGTCCTCTCTTTATTTGTCCATGTCAACATCAAGGGTGGTCAAACAGTCGGTCAGACATATTTTATGTTTCATCTCTAACTCACTGATCAATTTCATGTTTAACATTTTAAGTGGCGAGTTAGCAAGTGTTGGTTTGGGTTCGAATCGTGAGGTGTCTAGATTTTTAGGTGTTAGTGTTTTATGTTGG
Source organism: Cryptomeria japonica (assembly GCF_030272615.1). Lineage (NCBI taxonomy): Eukaryota > Viridiplantae > Streptophyta > Pinopsida > Cupressales > Cupressaceae > Cryptomeria > Cryptomeria japonica. Next base: position 21,899,067 of record NC_081410.1, read on the forward strand.
CGAGATGGATATTGTTAATGAAATTGCTTTGGTCGTGAGGTCTCAAGTTGGTTTGATCTCATGCATTATAGCCACAAGAGTTCGTAAGTCATTTCATACAGTTGTCGCTATCTCTCATGTTTGTTTAATGTTAGCATTTTTAGGCTGCGAGCTAGCGGCTAGACAATTTGTGGTTAAGTTTTATGGTTATCGCCATCTCACAAGGTTAAATGTCTGAAGAGGTGATGAAGTTGCAAGCTGGCGATAAGTTGTTTTGGGTTTACATCACGAGGTCTCTATCTTTTTGGGTGTTAGCATTTTATGTTAGTGAGTTGGAGATTGTTAATGAAATTATTTTGGTCGCAAGATCTCGAGTTGGTCTGATGTCATGTATTATAGCCATGAGAGTTAACGAGTAACTCATTTCATACAATTGTCGCTAGCTTTCATGTTTGTTTAATGTTAGCATTTTTAGGTCACAAGCTAGCAACTAGACAGTTTGTGGTTAAGTTTTATGGTTATCGTTAGCTCGTGAGGTTAAATGTCTAAAGACGTGGTCAAGTCACGAGCTTGCAAGTGAAGTGATAGCATTTAAGAGAAACAATTTTATGTTGGCAAGTATGCGACAAGGTTTAAAGTTACCACTATCTCCAGGTCATTGCGATGATGAGGACTTAACATTTTGAGGCCAAGAATTGGCGAGTGGCGGTTCAGTCGAGGTTATGAAGGCTTAGCATTTTCAGCTTGCGAGCTGGAGATAGAGTAGTAAGGGCTTGTCACTAGGTCACGAGATTTTCTAATGGCCAATCTTTCAGGAAAAGGGCTGACGAATGTGTGCCACGTGTTTTAATGACTTGACGGGGACTACTGAGGTGTATGGAAACAAAGGGTTGGGACAAATGATGAATTGACATGTGGATTGTTTTGGTGCCTTTTGCTGAGTAAATACTAAAGTTAAATTTATTTCTAAGATAGTTTCTAAATTTTTCATACAACTCATTATGATATTATTATTTTTACAACTAGTAGCCTAGTTTGCAGTTTTTAAATTTTAATGGTCGAATGTAGGAGAATTAATGGTCGAGACGACGGCCAGTTATTTCAAGGCCAAAAAAATATAAAGGGAGGATTGTGTTAAGGATTTTACATACTCATAATGATTTATGAGGCTTGATCCTTGGTCCGAGTGTTGATGGTGTAAGTGATAGCTTTCTCTCTGCAACTGCAAGATGTAGGCCCTAGGGTTGTGAAAGTGTCAAGTTCTCTGGTATAGTTGTAATTGTGCATAATTTGAAGTTGTGTTCTTTAAGAAGATGAGTAAAGAGATGAGTAGCAACGATTCTTAGGCATCGGGGAGGAAATCAAACAGAGAGATGAAGTATTCAAAAGAATTTATAGAATTGTTGCCATGGACATCTAATGGGTTGTCCATGAATGAGTATGCCTGGAAAGACACATGCAGCCAGTTTAGAAACTCGAAGACCCCTGATATTTCTGGTGCTTATCTATTTTTCGTACTTCTAGAACAAAAGGGTAAAGGGAGTGCCCATGTCTAATCCTTGGGACTTTAACATGGCTAAACTGGTTGTGCCTGATGTATACATGGATGTAGACCTAGTTAGAGAGATGGTGAAGGCATATTAACTTATAGCTGGGGTATTTTGAAAGAAGGATAAATCTGGCCTAGTTACCATCACTAGGGTTAGTTTTGTTGAACCTTTTCAGGTATCTGGTGCAAATTGCATAGATATAGACCTAGATAGAGAAAAGAAGGATTACGAGAATCATAAGAATTTTTTGAAGAAGCACACAATTCCCTGATACATGCCTAGGGTTGGTAGCCAGTCTCTTATTCCAATTCCTAACAATGTGGAGGAGCCATTTGATTTGAGTACTTTCCATTTCTATATGAAGTGCATAGTTTATGGATTATGTAAGGTGTTGGGGATGGATGGGAGCAGTACGGTTCCAACTGAGCTTCTGATGATGGCAATGAACATCCAACACCCAGAAGTCAATACACATTATTATTATGTGGGATATTTGGTGCAACACATCCATGACGCCTTGGTGGACATCTAGAAGAATGCTTCTATCATTAATTTCAAACATTATTCCATATTGATGGGCCTGATTTTGTACTACAATGTGGACAAGATGGATAAAGAATTGGTATTGGAAAGAGTGGAGTTTGGCATTCCTATGCCAATACAAAAGTGGACACAAGTGTGGAATAGTAGCACTTATAATTCATCTTTTCTTTATTTTCAAAATTGGATTGTTTTACCTACCACATATATATTAGGAACAAAGAAAGAAAGACTTATCCTAGGTGTGAGGAGGCTTTTGAGGCCACAACAGTTTGTCTGTAATTATCCCATTACTCATAATTGGGGGTCTTTTTATTTCTTTGATAATTTTACTATCATGAGGGTATATGGGTGTCCTCAACCCCCACACATTTTACCAAAATTTGTTCAGATGAGATTAGTGATAATTAAATTCATTTGGTAGCTCACTTTAGTTGATAAAGAATATTTACTAACTCACAGAAAGGGCACTTTTCTTCCTAGGTTGTGGGTAGTTCCTGACTTTACCATTAGCAAAAGAGCCTTAGATGAAATTAATAATTGGTTAAAACAATATAGAATGGTAACTTCTTATTCTAGGTTTTGTGACCCTGAGAAGTTTATGAAACTCGCACTAAAGAGAATGACACCTTGGGCACAATGGAAACATCATGAGCCTCTTGATAAGGAGGATGCAGTTAGGAATTTGATGGAAAGGACTATTGTGCAAGAGAGAAGAAGGAAATGGGGTAATTTGATGAGGTTAGAACAACAATTCAAAGAGAGTGACCCCACTTTCATTGGTTTTTTATAATCAAGAGGGTTATTTGGAAAGAATGGAGAAGATGATGAATGCTTATGAGGACTTAATGGATCAAATGTCAGGACAAAAGGAGCCACAAGAACCAGAGGATGAATTTTCCTCTCAAGGAAATACACCTATTGATCAGTTGGTAATGGATGTTGACATTGTTGAGAGTGGTGATGAGGTGGAATCTATGAGGGAACCACCTGTGAAAAGATAGAAGGTTGAGAGATGATGAGTATTGGTAAGGAAGGACCCTGTTAAGGCAGTGGTTGTTGAGAAAGGTAAATACTTTCAAGCTATCAGATAGAGGCTTAGGGAGAAGCTAGCAGAAGAAGAAGTGGGAGAAGTGGATTTACCTCCGGCTACTCACATGGATGAAAGGATTATGCTATCAAAGTATTTTATAGAAGATGGTTCTTTCATAAATATAAATGAGTTCAAAAGTTTTCTAATCAAACTTAAGAAGAATGAATTGAGAAAAGAATTGGATTTGGGAGAGGGAGGTAAAGAGAAAAATGAACAAATTGTTCAAGCCCTCCAATTGTATGATCCTGATAATGAGGATTTAATAGTGGAACAAGAAAGATTCCTTGTAGAAAATAGTGGAAAGATGTTGTTGCTTGGGTGGGACATTCACTCCACCTTCATTATTGATCAAATCATAAGGCAGTCAGATCCTCTTTTCAGATCAAAGGTTGATGTAAGAGATTTTGTAAGAGGATCAGGATTTGATCCCAAATCCAAGAGACTTGCAATCTGGTCACTTTCCCCTACCACACAGAAGCTCCATCTCATTAATATTCAAGGGGGGAGAAGGGGAGACATATTAATTTGGAGTCTGCAAGACACTGGGGATATGAAATTGCAGATTTAATGACATGTCTCCTATATGAATAAAGCTAAAATAGTGGACTTGCAGAAAAGAAATGTTAAAATATATAAGGAGATAGTTGTAATTGCAAAGAATTATGAAGAAAAGATAATGAAGAGTGCAGTGATAGAGGATCAAATCAAGGAGCTAACTGAAAAATTGGCCAATATGAAAAGTACATCCCATGGCCATATTGCAGAGATAGTGGATGCTACCACCAATGTACCTAAGGAGTTTGTTCTTGTTTCTACTAAGGTTTCATTTCCTAGCCAGATCAAGATTCATCTTGACAAGTATGCTGGGAGGATAGAGATGTTGGAGGAAACCACAAATGAGAAAGGGGTGTTTACTCTGTTGGAGGTTCTCCAACATAGAATTGATATGTTAAAAGGTCAAATTAAAGATGTTCATAACATTTATATTTCTCTGAAGGAAGTTGGTGATGTGTGTTTCTCTACCATCTCATTTTTGGAACCATTATTCAATGTGTAGGCAGGAAGGAACAAATTAATGGATAAATTGGAAGTTGCTATAGTTTACAGGGATGACCTACTAGAGAAAATAATTGACACCAAGGAGATTGTAGGCACTCTGAACTCTTTGCTTTCATTTTTCAAGGGCAAGGACCAGCTAATAAAGGGAAACTGCAGAAATTCGTTGATGGCTATAGTGTTTTCATTCCTGCCATATATGACAAAGAGGGAAATTTGAATAAATTGGATGTTTGGAATATGAATTGGAGATGATAGTAGAAAATACTGAGACTTTACTCCACCTAGGCAATGCCATAGATATTCCTGATTTTAATGAAGTGCTAGATGCACTATACAAGGTTGAGGTGGATCTTTTAAAGTTTGTTGCTGATGCATGGGTTGTAATTGATGCTCAGTGGAATGAGGTTGTTGGAAATTTAGAGGAGGTTAAGAAGTTTTCCTGGCCTATAAGGAAATAGCCAAATGGTAAATAATTATGAACAAGGGCAAAAGGACCCAAACTAACATTTGAATGATTATTTTATTTTTGTCTCTTTTGAGGAGTAGAATGACCTGGCACTTGAGCGATGCTAACAGGGACGATAAGTATTTGAAAATGCATCTTGATTTCACTGTGACAATTGCATATGACCTTTATTGAGTTAAAGACATTATCTTGAATACCCATAGACAAAGTTGCCAAGCCAGAGTTTCAGTTGCTGCTCCATTTTCTAGTTTCCTAAGTGATCAGTAGCTTGTTTGAATTCCTTGGTTATAAATGGAATACCATGATCACCTAGGAAGGGGCTAAGAAATTTTGTAAAGTCCAGGTTTATTGAGTCATAGGTCTCAATCATTGATAGGAAAGATACATGGTAACATAAGTATTATGTAACTATTTATAATTTTATAGAGAAATATAGAAGTCTCAATAGTGTTCTTTGAGTCTTTGAGTTACAAATTTTGAATCTCTTAACATTGTATGATGGAAGTGATTATATAATATTAACACAAATATGGTTTTCAGCTTATTTATCTCCTTTGTGTCAAATCGGTGAGTTGTGAATAAGTACAACCTTCATAAGTAATAAAAATAGGGAGATGTCACAATAGAAGTGATCCTTCAATTGATATAATATGTTTTTCATTGTGGATGAGAATGTTTGCTTGTTTATATGATCATTGTCTCAATAAAAAATCACATATATAGTCTATTATACCATGATACTTTCATCAATATGGAGATTTCATAAAAGAAGTGACCTTCCAATTATAATAGTTGATTCATTGTGGGTGAATATGTTTTCTTGTTTTCCTTTGATTATGAAAGTGTGATTTTTTTGAGATTTGATTTTATCATTGCATTCTTTTTATAGTAGATTTTATTAGAGTTTGGATCTACCCTCATTTGAGTTTCATTATTACATCTTGTTTAGGGTTTGGGCTTTCATTGTGTTGTATATATTTGATCCCACCTACCCAACCTTAGACTGTGTTCTTACTTCTTTGTCTATAACATCTATCATGGAATTGGATCCTCAAAAGATATTCCCTTTAATTGAGTTGCATGCATGTTTTACTAATTATGTTGTATTCCTATCTATTATGGTGTTTTATCCTTTGATTCTTAATACTCTTATGATTTTATATGGTATGGATGTTTATGTAATATATATGGAGGTGTTCTATCATGTACATGTTTTCCCTCCTCCATAAAGTTTGCATTTCCTGATACCTATAATCAACATGTAACTCAACCTTTGTATCCTTGCCATTATATGTGTATATATGAATATAAATTATATATATATATGTGTGTGTGTGTGTGTATATATATATATTCCTTTGTGAACATTCAATATTTCTTGTATCTTATCCATCGATATGTTCAACAAGTTTTCTGGGACCTCAAAGCCCTCTTCCCTTAACCAATCCACCCACCAAATACAATGAGGTGCATCCTTAATATGATTCCAGACTAACCAAAATTTCGCATTCCTAGGCGTAATAGGAAGACTTTCTGCAAATTTAACTTCATCTTTAACCTCTAGAATGGACCTCTTTCGCACATTTTCTCCCTTTTCACCATAATATTCTGGGTATGGAATCATTAGGGCATCATCCACAATACCTATTGCTATTTCAAAAATCCTTAAAAATTCTTCTCTAAAAAAAAGTTGGCCCAACAAAATCACATGACTTTTTCCAATTCCTATCCTAAGCAATATGGTTGAGAATATAGCTGGGATATCACAATTTACCCGATAGATAAATAGTTGATTCATTGTGGATGAGAATGTTTTCTTTTTTATATGATCATTGTCTCACTAAGAGATCACATATATGGTCTATTATACCATGATACTTTCATCAATATGGAGATGTCACAAAAGAAGTGACCTTCCAATTGTTGGTTCCTAAATGGGTTTACACTGCAAGAGGCATAAACCAAGCTGATTATTCAAATATCTATGGAGAAGCCAACTTGAACTATTAAAATCCTCAAGAGCTTGGACCAACTGACAATGATTCTGTAAATCCTTCTACACTTTGGGATCTGCACAACCTGAGAGGGTGATCCCTTTAGTGAATTTTATGATCTCTGCACCACACTCAAATATTCACTAAAACAAGGCAGATGACCTCATACACAAGCTCAATGACAGGGAGAATGCTCAAGGATGGAAAGTCCTCCAATGATCCTCAACCTAATTGGAGCATGAGACAAGTAGAACAAAAAATAACAGACATCAAAAGAAATGTATTCTGATATTCAATAAATTATAGAGATTTATCAGTGAAATTGAAAACAAAAATGATATTTAAAGATAGTTATAAGTTGTGATCAGTGCCTTACTCCATTGGGTACTTGAAGTTCCAAGATGTAAAGTGAAAATGTGACAGAATTTTATCTAATAGTATAAGATCTAAGACAATATTGCCTTACAATATATCTCATCTGCAATCCCAACCTGGACTACTTATATAAATCCCTGCATAAGCCCTACCACTCCTTAATTCCACTCAAGCATTTAATCAACCCCTTAGATCAAAGCATGAAATGAAAAATTACATACATCATAACAATGCAACAAATGAAAAAACTCTCGATTTTGTTCATTTGAAAGATGATATAATTATACATCGGAGAGAAATAGATCAACATTTTATTTCTATTAAATAAAATTACTACTTCTATCACAAAATAAATTTACATATAACTCCTTCAAGAACCTACACAAAGATTGACACTAAATGCTTTTCATTTTCTCTATAATGACTTGACAACTTTCTCCCTTCACCTAGACTCACTATTGGAACCAAAAAAGGAACCCCAAAGGCACCAGAATTTTGGAACCCTCAAGAGACCCCCCAAAAAGGAACCCTTCTAATGGCCTTGATTTTCCTTTTTATAGAAGAAAAGGGAGAAACAAGCTTCAGGCCAAGAGACACATGTCAACAGAACATTTTGATGGTACGATGAAACTGAGAGCGGGGGGGGGGGGTGAATCAGTAGATAGAAAAATTGATAAAACTTCACCAATATCAAAATCAATCTCTCAAAGTAAACTTAGAACTATCAATGCAATATCACTGTCAAGATTAAACTGTCAAGCTAAACTGGTTGAATGTTACAACAAATTACAGTAAACAACTTGGAACTCACAAACATCCAAATACTTTTATTGACATAAGTAAAAATTCATTTCATATTGCAGTCGATTATCATGACATATCAAAGTGGATTAAGTAGCAGGGATAACTTTAAGAAACCACCCCCGGGCTAAAGTGTAAAATCTTGGTGAATTAGACATTATTTTTTGGGGGAAATTTTCAATTGATGGCGAATTTTTTTTTCAAAATAGGAAAAAAAATTATTTTGTATTGGTGATTTTTTTCTAGGGTACGAAAATTCCATAAATTTCTGGCGAATAATACCTTGTTCTATGGGGAAAATATATATTGTAGGAGGAGAATAATTTTTGTTAAAAGGAACAAATATATAATTACATGGGCGAAAAATTTTACTCCGAAGGAAAAAATATTTAAATGTATTGGCAATTTTTATCCACCGCTTGAAAATTATTTAATTTATTTTGCCAAATATTTTATTATTTATGGAAAATAATATAATTTATTGGCGATTTCATGAATTCATTGCCATTAATAGACAAGGCACATCACATCACATTAGTACATCACATTGAGTCCGGACTCTGCACGATGTATCAATAAGTGCGGCCTCTTTAACATGCGAAGAGTGACACATACCTAAAATCCATCAATGATTTTAAACCGTTCAATGATCCTAGATCAATGGTTGAAGTTTTATTTTGGCCCAATTTTCTGAAGAGAACATAGCTCACTAGAAAGTGCCCAAAATGGAATTGGATTCAATAGACACATATCAAATGTCACGATCGATAATTTCAATCATTTAATATATATCTAGTCACTAACTGCAATCCACTTTGTCCCCACGACTTCCAATGTGGTACTTGCCAACTTGGTATTGGTTTATAGTTGTTTCCAATTTCGCATACTAGTGCATTTATGGGAAAGATTTGTAGAGATACGAAATATTTTAAAAAAGTTAAAGCAATTAATACGATTAGAGAATTAATTATTACAATCAAGAGCTTCAACTATTTATATACGATCTTTGCTTCTTTCATCTTCAATTAGCCTTTTCCATTTGGTAGATAAATCGTCGGAGCTCACGGTATTTAAATTATGCTTCTAGTTTAGGTCTATAGGCTCAAGTTGTTTAATTTGGTAATCTGATTTCTCAAGATGGACACTCCCATCCACTTGAGAATCATTTCTACAAAGGACCAGAGGGCCTTTCTGGGCTCCGTTAAAGACCCAACCCTCCAATCAGTCTGCAAGGAGGTTGGATCGTTCACCAATGAGGTTTTGCGGATGGTGCTGGGAAGAGACTTTTTGTGAAACAAAAAATAGATACCCTGTTAACACGGACATTACATCCCAGTTCTTGGTGTCTCTTCTAGACCTCAAAGGAGACAAAGTGGATATGTTGATGTTGTTGAGGAAGGTGTTTAAGGAAGACTTCCTTGGAGACGATATTACTAGTGTCGTCCTTACAGAAGTAGGGGTGGGGATCTCTTGGGTGAGTGAATTATCCAAGCTTCTCCTCCCTGACCAAACAGTGCTAGTGGCCAGGCAACCATTTCTTCTGAACCTGAATGCGGAGCAGTTGACGCGTCACAGGAAATGGGTGCGGATTGGTAGGGATTTTCTTCGGAAATGGTTGCTCCTAGATGACTTTCCAAACTACATGTGGCTTGAAGAATTCTCTCAGCTTATGTTATCTAAATAATTCTACATGGAAGGAGGGCCAGATTATTAGGGTAAACCATCCACTACTTGTGCCCTAGCCCTAACCCCCTAGTAGTTTTTTTTTGCATATGTCCTTGAAACTTCACAAGCTCAGTGGCTCACTCATTTTGGCTTTAAAGTTTTTGAGGGACTCAAGTCTCAGACATGTAAAAATTGTAAATTTCCAAAGCATAAATATTAATGATAATTTTTCAAATTTCAGTTTGTTTCAGTTTGCCTCTTAGAGTCTTATGGATACAAAAGTGCTTTCAATTTCATTTTTATTAATAAAAGTTTTTCAAATGATTTTTGTCTATGAGCTACGTTATTTCAATATTTTGTTAAACAATGGAAATAAATTTAATACTGTAATCTTTTTTATGTAATACTTATTCCTCTATATTTAATATATTAAAAAAAATTCAGTTCTTTCCATTAATTATTTGTACATTGATTATGGTTGATTATAATTTTATAAATATATATAAAAAAGATGTTTATCTCGTGAAAAACAAGTGAATTAAAAGTAAAAGTCCAACTTACTTGTTGTTGAAGTTTTGAACTAGTGCGTGGGTTGGTATTGGATACATGCTATGATTTATAGTTAAGACTTTGTTACAATGAAGAAATTTGAGACATTAATGAAGGGTAGATGGGATCACTTTCATGGAAGAGAACCAAGGGCAAGGATGTTCCAACTTCACACAAAATTGATCTGATGTAGGATTTAGGAATGATAGCAAAAATGACATCTAAGCACTTAGTACCAACCTTAATGGGAAGAGTAATAGAACCTATAGTAGGACAAGAGAAACCATCAAAGATCTTAACCACTAAATCAAATTTATCATATCAATATGTTACTTCATACAATTGTAAAGTATAAAGATATTCTTAAGTTATTACATTCACCATACATGTATAACCTAATAATCATCAATGAGAACCCCTCATGAGAGTATGTCTTTGATCTTTGCAGTGATATATACTTATAGTGGGCCATCAGGTGTTTCAATACTCTCACTAGGATCAAAGGTAATGCATATTGCATAGGTCCTTAGGAGGTGCAGGTTTATCAATAAGATTCACCACATTATTAGACTCAAGGCCAAGGTCATTAGAAGAAAATTCAAGATTCTAGACTCAATTAGATCAATAGCTTAGGGTGGATTTTTCATAGAGGCTATAAAGTTTGTTGTAAATACAATCATATAATTTTTAATAGTCTTTATTTGTTTATTAAATTAATTTGAACTAAATTAAATTATATTATATTAAATTAAAATTTATATTAAACTAAATTTATGTTGAACTTTAATATATCTTTTTAGTCTTTATTTATTTATTAAATTAAATTAAATTAAAATTTATATTACACTAAATTTATGTTGAACTTATATATATATTTTTAAACTATTTTTTAAAATTATATATCGTAATCATATTTTTAAAGAATTTTGTTAAACTTTAAATTAATATTTTAGATTTAATATTAAATGTTTTCTTGTTTATATTAAACTTTTACCTTTCAAATTGTATATCAAAATTTATATTTTTATTTAGTTATTTTTTATTCTAGAATCTAAGTTTCATGTTCTATATTATTTTTGAATTTCATATTTTTACAAATAATATTAACATTATATTTAATATTATCTCAAACTTTTGCACATCTTTAAATGTCTCTTATTATGGGACCCATGATGTTGGAAGTGAACACATTTGTGAGAACTTCGCTCGGAATTGAATGTTTGTATTTAATTAAATATAATTAAGTCTATAAAGCTCTTTGTTGGGCAGAAGTTTAAAATGATTAAACAGACTTAAAAAAACAGTCTCAAAAAGTGACTCGAGTGTGGTGATGTGCCCAAAAAAATGGCAAAAGTCATGGGACCCATGACAACTGACAATATATACCATCATTTGTTGGATGAGCACAGATCAATGGCTTAGGAGGGATTTCAGCCCGAATTTGGGAAGTGAACAAATTTGTGAGAACTTCGCCTAGAATTGAACGTTTTACATTAAATCAAATATAATTAAGTCTATAAAGCTCTATCTTGGGTTGAATTTGATGGATTAAAGAGACTTAAAAAATAGTCCAGAAAAGTGAATCGAGTGTGGTGATGTGCTTGAAAAATGGCAAAAGTCATGGGACCCATGATAACTAACAACATATACCATTGTCTATTGGATGAGCACAGATCAATGACTTAGGGTGGATTTCAGCTTGAATGTGGGAAGTGAACACATTTCTGAGAACTTCGCCTGGAATTGAATGTTTTACATTTAATTAAATATAATTAAGTCGATAAAGCTCTATTTGGGGTAGAAGTTGAAGGATTAAAAAGACTTTAAAAAAAGTCTAGAAAAGTGACTCGAGTGCGGTGATGTGCCCGAAAAATGGCAAAAGTCATGGCACCCACGACAAGTGACTGTTTGGTCCTGGAGACAACTGAGAAGGAGGGGGTGAATCAGTTGTCAAATAAATTCAAACCAAAAACAACTTATCCAAGCTTAATGCATAGTACCGGTAAACCAAACTTAATGTTAGTAGACAGTTTATCAGTTAATTGCAGTACTGGTAAAGATTAATGCGTGAAATATAAAGACAATAACATCCACAACATATAACACCAATATTTGTACGTGGAAACCCTGTAAGGGGAAAAACCACGGTGGGAAACCTTACCCACAATCAGATGATACTACTACAGATAGTATGTATATACAATAGGGGGTCTTCACATGCAGAAAGGCCAAGCACCTAGAGCTCACTTCTCAAACACAAATGGGAGTCACACTGACTACAATTGGATGGTTAAATCCAATAATGATGCATTGCTCAAAATAGCATCTTCATATGCTGGATTCAGTATTGGTGTAGTTCTAATTGCCTTCACAAAATCCTCCTTCAACATTCAAATGATGTCTACGTGTATAGCTCTTCTTATTTTCACATATGACTTATTACAAATCTTTTTCCCAATCACATATTGATCTTAAAAATAAGATCTTGCATATATACCAAAGCCTAGGACCAAAATGTATAAGTCAGATTTACAAAAGATATTACAATAAAACAATTTACAAGTAAATCAATAATCAATGCAATATCTGATTCAACATGTTGGCTTAATGCATTTACAACAATAATAAATCATCTCCATAACGTGTCGCGCTGATCTAGAATAGATAAGCCTGCCAGTGTTTATCCTAGACCCATTTGCTGGTAACAACAAATATGCAAACATGAATATACCAATGAACAAATCTCCAAGACAAAGTGTTGAAATGATGTATTTGACATAACCAACTGTTTTCCATGTCATTCTAAGTGCCGGTGAACAATATATCCTGCAAGTGAATAAGATACCGGTGACTGTGCATAAGTCACTTGCTTGCTGCTGAACATTGTCAATTCTCCAAGTGCTAGTAGGCTGACCAAAGTTGATAAGTGTTGACATCAATGACAAAACCAGATCAACATATCCAAAACACCAACAATCTTCCCCTTTGGCATTGATGGTAACACAAGATGGAAAAACCATCAAAGTGCCAAAACGGAAATGCCAAATACCAAAAACCAACAATCTCCCAAAAGAGATCATAACCAGAAATCAAAATTCAGGTATAGAGAGTAATCAATCTCTCCCAAAATAACAATCTCTCCCCAAGGGATAAAGTCTCTCCCCCTAGGAGTAACATGTGTTTTTCCATATCAATATCTCCCCCTTTGACATCAAATGCCAAAGCAATACAAAAACCAGGTTCAAATACAAAATACCAACTTATTCAGTATACCAACTACTCCCCTTGAGAAGTAGCTCTCCTCATCAAAGCCGGAGTAAAATATTTCTTTGTTAGTTCTGTCGGTTGATGACAAACATCAACTATCTAAGTCTCTACTGGTGGGGGTATGACCCCAAACTGATCTCTGAGACATTCAAAAGTCTCCTTAGGAAAAGGCTTAGTGAAAATATCTGCAATCTGCTCTTTAGTATTCACATAAACTAGTTTTACTTCTTTTGCTTCAACATTCTCTTTCAGAAAATTCTGTTTGATAGAGACATGTTTAGTTTTAGAATTTAGTACCAGATTCTTAGACATATCAATTGTTGTTGTATTATCACAATAGATAGTTATAGGTTCTTTGCATTTTACCTTTATGTCCTTCAACATTTGCTTAAGCCATAATACCTATGTATAGTTAGTTGATGTTGCAACATATTCTAATTCTATTGTTGATAAAGATGTGCAACTTTGTTTCTTACTCAACCAAGAAATTAATTTTCTTCCAAGAAAAAATGCTCCGCCGGTGGTGATTTTTCTGTCATCTACATCTCCTCCCCAAATTGCATCCGTGTATGCACATAATTCATAGTTCTCTAGGATACCATAAACCAAGATTTGTAGTGCCTTGTAGATACCAGAAAATCCTTTTTACTACTAATTCATGATTTTCTTTAGGATTGCTCTAAAATCTTGAAACAATACATACTGCATTCATAATATCAAGTCTTGTTTGTGTCAAATACAGTAGACCTCCTATCATAGATTTTTACCTAGTCAGATTAATAGGTGTAGATTCATCCCTTAGTGATAATTTATCAGTTGTAGTCATAGGTGTGCTTACCGGTTTAGAGTTTTCCATGCCAAATTTCTTTAGTAATTCCTTCAAGTATTTAGATTGACTCAAGAATATACCTTTATCAGTCTGTGAAATCTACAATCCTAAAAAGAATTTTATCTCTCCAATCATAGACATTTCAAATTCTTGTTGCATTTCAATAGAAAAGTCTTTACATAATCCATCTTCTCCTCCAAAGATTATATCATCAACAAAAACTTCTATAACCAAGATGTCATCATTAGTCACTTTATAGTATAAGTTGTTGTTAGTATTACCTTTAGAAGAACCAATCTTCAAAAGATATATATCCAATCTAGCATACCAAGCTCTTGGAGCTTGCTTCAACCCATAAAAAGCTTTCCTTAACTTGCAAACCATATCTTTTTTATCTGTCAAAGAATATCCATCAAGTTTCTCAATGTAAACTTCTTCAAGATCTGCATTCAGAAATGCACATTTAATATCCATTTGATATACTTTGTAGTTCTTGTGTGCTGCAAAAGCCAAGAATAATCTGACTGCCTCAATTCTAGCTACCGGTGCAAAGGTTTCTTTGTAATCAATTCCTTCTTTCTATGAATATCCCTTACACACTAGTCTTGCTTTCTTTATTATTACCTTACCATCTTCATTAAGTTTGTTTCTGAATACCCATTTTGTTCCAATTGCATTTTTGTCTTTAGGCTGGGGAACTAATGTCCATGTGTTGTTCTTCTCAATTTGTTCTAATTCTTCTTCCATAGCGTTAATCTAGTGTTTATATTCACATGCCTCATTAATTGATGCTGGTTCAATTTGAGAAATAAGACATACCTCTTCATTTGTGAGTCTTCCTATTGTTATAACTCCTTGATACTTGTTCCCAATTATCTGATCTTCAGAATGGTTCGATCTTACATACCGGGGTGTCTTTGTTTGTTGTAGTTCTTCAGTTTCAGTGGAGTTTTCAGATGATACTGGTGTAACTGGATCTTCATTTTGTATCGGTGTAGGCTCATTTGTCAGTATCTCTATTGCCGGTTCAGAGTTTATATACCTTGAAGTTCCTCTAAACTGTTCATCAATTTTCACATTTGTACTCTCAACAATTTTCTGCAATCTCTTGTTAAAACATCTATATGCCTTGCTCTTAGATGAATAACCAAGAAATATTCCTTCATCACTTCTAGGATCAAATTTGCCAATATACTCATCTCTCCTAATATAGCATTTACTTCCAAATATTCTGAAATATTTAAGAATAGGATTAATGCCAAACCATAGTTCATGAGGGGTTTTACCAGTTTCACCTTTGATGTGAACTTTGTTGAATGTGTAGACTATTGTGCTTACTGCCTCTCTCTAATATACATGTGGTAGATTTGCTTCGGATAACATACTTCTAGCTGCATCCAAGATAGTTCTATTTTTCCTTTCTACAACTCCATTATGCTGGGGTGTCCGGGGTGCTGATAACTGTCTTCTGATTCCATTTACTTCACATAATGTATTAAATTCCTTAGATGTAAATTCACCTCCTTGATCTGATCTCATACATTTGATTTTCTTGCCATTTTCATTTTCTACCATCACCTTGAATAGCTTGAATTTCCCAAGTGCTTGTGATTTTTCTTTGAGAAAAGTAACCCAACACATTCTAGAATAGTCATGAATGATTAGCATGAAATATCTATCACCTTGTAAGCTTTTAGTTCTAGCTAGACCACATAAGTCAGTATGAATTAAGTCAAGAGAACTATTGGATTTTTCTGGAAAACTTTTAATAGATGCTCTAGCTTGCTTTCCAAATTGACATTCCTTACATACCAGATTGTGAGGCTTAACAATTTTAGGTAAGTATCTAACTGCTTTAGTTGTACTGATTTTCACAATGCAATCAAAATTTACATGACAGAGTCTCTTATGCCATAGCCAACTTTCATCAATATGTACAATTAAGCATGTCTTTTCATTGTTATTTAAATGAAAGATATTGCCTCTAGTTTGATTACTGGTTGCAATTTCCAAACCAGTTCTGTTAATAATTTTGCATTTCCCATTCTTGAATTGTAACTGAAATCCTTTTTCAACTAATTGACCAACACTCAAAAGATTATGTTGTAAACCTTCAACATAGTAAACATTGTTAGTATTATGCTTACCATCAAGAGATATAGTACCTTTACCTTTGATCAAACAAGCTTTATCATCTCCAAATCTTACTAGACCTCCATTATATTCCTGAAATGTCAAGAATTTACTTTTGTCACCAATCATATGATGTGAACATCCTGAATCAATGATCCATTCATCCTTAACTTCAATTTTAGTTGTCAGGGCCTGCTCTACTGGTTGGACAGTAGGTGTTGATTGATCTTCTGTTATAGCAACAAAGACCCATCCATTTTCTACCAGATCCTCATCAGAATCACCAGTGACTCCTTCATCGACAAGATAACAAGACTTGTCTTTATTCTTCTTAAATTTGTATTTAGGTTAGGCTTGCATGTTCTTCTAGCTTCTTCTTTCAATCTTGCATGTCTATCAGGGCATCTTGAAGCCATATGACCAATCTTATTACAATTAAAACATTTAAAGGGTACTTTACCTTCATACTTACTTCCAACTTGATCTTTAGGCATTTTCCTTGCAAATAGTGCTTCAAGTTCTTCAAGTTCTTCATTTTCTCTCCTGATTTCTTCAAGTTCTCTTGCATAAAAGGATTTCCAATCAGACTTGTCAAATGATAATGCAGATGATGTTGATGCCTTAAAAGCTAAATCTATCTTTATAGTAGCAATAGGACCAAATTCCTCAATTTCAAAAGCTGAAAGTTTTCCAATCAATATATCTCTAGTTACTGATGTATTAGGCATTGTTCTTAACTCATTTATAGTAGTAACTTTCATTTTGTATGCTGGTGGTAATCCTCTTAAAACTTTTGAAATAATTTCATCTTCACTTAAATTTCCTCCACAACATTTAATACCCAAAACAATTTCATTAACTCTTTCCATAAAACCATAAATCCTTTCATCTTCTTCCATTTTTCAGATTTTCATACCTGACTCGGAAGCTCTCAAGTTTTGCAATTTTGATTGTGGAATCTCCTTCATTCAATGTTTCCAAATGGTCCCAAATAGCTTTAACAGTAGATCTATCTGATAATCCCATGATTTGTTGATCTGATAATGCGCTCAAAAGTGTTTCTCTTGCTTTGCAATCATTTTCTTCATCTTTTCCTAAGGTTGGTGGATTCGGCTGACCGGGAGTAGGAACAGTATAGCCATTCTTTGTAACTTCCCAGATGTCCTTTCCAATGCAATTCAAATGTGTCTCCATCCTGATCTTCCATATTCCATAGTTGGTTCCATCAATTTTAGGACTTTCCTTCCTGAAATAGTTAGAAGACATTGGATCTCCTCAAGCTGTTAAACTTCTACAAAAAAGAGGACTAGGCTTTGATACTAATTGTTAGGTCCCAGAGACAACTGAGAGGGGGGGGTGAATTAGTTGTCAAATAAATCAAACCAAAAACAACTTATACAAACTTAATGCTTATTACCGATAAACCAAACTTAATGTTGGTAGACATATTATCAGTTAATTGTAGCATCGGTAAAGATTAATGCATGAAATAGAAAGACAATAACATCCACAACATATAACACCAATATTTGTATGTGGAAACCCTGTAAGGGGAAAAACCACGGTGGGAAACCTTACCCACAATTAGATGATACTATTGCAGATAGTATGTATATACAATAGGGGGTCTGCACATGCAGAAAGGCCAAGCACCTAGAGCTCACTGCTCAAACACAAATGGGAGTCACACTAACTACAATTGGATGGTTAAATCCAATAATGATGTACTGCTCAAAATAGCATCTTCATATGTTGGATTCAGTACCGGTGTACTTCTGATTGCCTTCACAAAATCCTCCTTCAACCTTCAAATGATGTATGCATGTATATCTCTACTTATTTTCACATATACCTTATTACAAATCTTTTTTCCAATCGCATATCGATCTTATAAATAAGATCTTACATATATACCAAAGACTAGGACCAAAATGTATAGTTTGGCTTTACAAAAGATATTAAAATAAAACAATTTACAAGTAAATCAATAATCAATGCAATATCCGATTCAACATGTCGTCTTAATGCATTTACAACAATAATAAATCGTCTCCATAATGTGTCATGCTGATCTGGAATAGATAAGCCTGCCGGTGTTTATCCTGGACCTATTTGCTGGTAATAGCAAATATGCAAACATGAATATACCAATGAAAAAATCCCCAAGACAAAGTGTCCAAACGATGTCTTCGCCATAAGCAAGTGTTTTCCATGTCAGTCCAAGTGCCGGTGAACAATATATCCTGTCGGTGAATAAGATACTAGTGACTATGCATAAGTCACTTGCCTATCGGTGAACATTGTCAATTCTCCAAGTGCCAGTAGGCTGACCAGAGTTGATAAGTGTTGACATCAATGACAAAATCATATCAACTTATCCAAAATACCAACAGTGACAACAAATACCATCGTCTGTTGGATGAGCATAGATCAATGACTTAGGGTGGATTTTGGCCCGAATGTGGGAAGTGAACACATTTATGAGAACTTTGCCCAGAATTGAACGTTTTACATTTAATGTCCTCAAAATTTAGACTAAAGTAAGGAATTTTTTGTCCTTCAGCGATGAATAGATATTAATAATAATTAATAAAATTACAACATGATTCTAGATATTTTGTCCTTTAGTTATTACTTTTGTACTTTTCAGAGTTTTCAAAATAAGTGACTTATAAATAATAATCGTATTTCATTTCATGAACAAACTAGTAAATCAAGGGTGATTTAGAAACACCTACTAGATTGAGGAATGCAAGTTGCAATAGAGACTGTCTGTGCCAATCTAGTGAAATAGAAATTTTGGGTAAAATCTAGAACACCTACATCCCACCTTTTTTAATTTTTTTAATCTCGTGGTCCAATTTGAGGGTTAGCATTTTCAGGTTTGTATCTAACATTATTTTGAATTATTAACAATAACAATGATGGGGAAAATGGGAAGCAGTAGTTCAACAGGAAGCCAAGTGAAAAAAAAATGTACCTAACCGAACTGGTTAAAACAACAGGTTTCACTGATGAATACCATGATATTTATGACCCTATTATCCATGGTGAAAAGCATATCATAGATATTAGATATGCATTATCTAGTACAGTGGTAGATCTAACCAAGGCAAGATTTTCTATTTTCAACACAATGTTAAAATAAAGAACAAATAAAATTGCATCGTGGGACGCTAGATTGGGAAGCATGGCATTACCTGAAGTATTCCCTTGCCTTGATTTTTTCATGGTCTGCACCGAAAATTATGATGAAGATAAATAAACAATTGTCAATAAAAATATAAAAGAGGAAATTCTATCCAGAAACGTGGGATAATTTGCTCATTTGTTGAACCTAGGGTTTGAAGCACAAAACTCAAATGTCCAAATTGACCTAGAAAAGTTGGCAGAGAATTATGAGAGTCTTGATCCAAGTCGTAGAGTTTCATTTATTAAAGCTCTAATAAGGCATGGTACTCTTTTGGATCAGAATCATAAGTCTCCTTATGATTCTAACATTTTTGTTCCATGGGTTTAGGATACTATTTCCTTGCTATCATTTTGCCTGGGATTGGAAAATGATAGGTAAGTGGGTGCAAGCTTTCTTGAGATGATTTTTAATATCCATTGTGTAGGTCAGATGATAAGATATAATTTTATTGAGCACATTGTTCAATCCATGCAAAAACAATTACTAATGATCAAAAAAGGTTCTTGTAAGACATTTAGGTTCCCATCCTACTTGTGCTATCTCCTTCTATCCAAGTATCATGCAATATTCAAGACCAACAATCTTCAAATTGTGAACTATAAGATTGATGAGAAGACTCAAAACAAAACAGAGTGTCCAATATATGAATGGACACCAAAGATAAGGATGCATGATAGCAGAAAGAACTACAATTATTTTGTAGACTTATTTTTGGCACCAATGTATAATGAAATTACAAGCACTCCAATGCCTAGATTGCCTATCTTGTAGAGATTGCATTCAACTCAGAAGTCAAATAGAATTGGCTAACTGGTTCTTCATGGAAGAATACATTGTTTTAAGGTTTTACAGATCAGCAGTAAAACCATACAAACTTCCAATACATGTGAGAAAGAGGGTATTTGCATTGGAATATGTACAACAGTTGGAGAGCACAGATAGGCACTTCCATGGTCAGAAAAAGAAGAGCATATTTCCTTCCTTGCCTTTCTCATGTGGAGGGTTCACATTTGAGAAAAAAATCATTCAATGTGGCACACAATTTTTTGACAGTTTTTAGCTTTGGTGATGAGGGTCTCTGGCAGTATGATCCAATCAGTGTATCTCAAGCAAGGCTTAAGAAAAATCGGAACTCTTTAGCGTTATCTCAACATGAAAGTAAATCGTTGCTAGAAAAGCTTAGAAACATGGACTCCTAGGATGAGGTAAAAAAAGAGATGGAGAAAATTGTCGCTGACAATAACATTTCAACAGAAGAAATGCCATCACAAATTATGGCATTGCACACACAGAGGACAACAGAGGAGGGCCAAGGCATCCAAAATAGGAGGTCCTACAATTTCTACCAAAAATTTGCTAATCCATCTAACAAATCTATTCCCAAATCAATTATGCAAGAATGTAAAGAGAGTTATTGGACTCAAACCAAAATAAATGATTTTTGGACTATGAGGAAGAATCTCGGTGTACCAAAGACCAGTGCAAAATTTGAGACCATTGATGAGGATAAAGAGTTTAGCAAATTGTGGAATATGGAGCATCCCACAACAACATATGACAAGAGTGAAGATGATGATGAGTATGAGGTCGAGGCCACTCCAACAACTACTATAGTCCCTAAAATATTAGTGGATTCAATGAGTCCATGAAAGAAAAATATAGCAAAGGGGAAAACATTGTGGAAAAAATGGGTTTTGTAGGTGTTGGTCTAGGTCTTAGAGGAGAAGGCATTTGGTATCCACTTGAAGTAGAACTTCCATCAAATTCAAAATCAAAAGCTCATGTTAAACTAGTCATTGGACTTGATTCTTCAGATTCATCACAGAAAGGTACTACTCATTACCCTCAAGGTCCACCTGCATTTGTTTCAGGTTCAAATCCACAACCACCATCACATCATGGTATTCCCATTGGTGGTGAATCAAGTGCAACTGCCACTGGTGTTGAAATTGGGGATAGTATTCCTATTAGTGTTCAGTCAAGTGCCACTGTGATTGGCGGGGTTGACATGGATACTACTACTAATACTAGTTGTCTTGGTGTTGGACAAGGGCAACAACAAAATATCTCTCACAAGAGGCCACTAGTGGTAGATACTCATTCTATTTAGAATCCTATATCAAGTGCCACTGACACTACAAATCAATCATTTTCAGCTTTAGATCACACACCTCAAAAGATTATAAAAACTACGCATGAATGTGCCAGTGGGATAGGATCAAGAATGGTTGTTGGTAATCCTAGTAATGCATTAGTTAAAACCACAAGCATAAGTGGAACTGGAGCCTCTTCTATTCCTATGTCACCTTTCAAACATTCAATTGCTTCAGCAAGCCCAGATTTTCAATTTCATGAGTACTATGAAAAATTTGAACACACAACAAATGCAAATAAAGAAAAAAAGAGAGCATTTCATAGGGTTTCCCTGACTGAACTTTTAGATGAATAGCCTGTAAGGAACGGGGTATTTCCAACATATAACCCACACAAAGATATGATGGAGTTCATGGTTGTTATGCCCCCAACTAAAGATAAAAATCCACCAAATAGTCAGATAGATCCCTCTGAATTTCAAGTTAGCACCCTCCAAATTGAATTTTCCAAAGTACATAATGTGGACAAAATTAGTGTGTCAAAAAGGACTAACGAAGTGGTCTACACTTCACTGCTAAAGGTGGAGAGAGAAAAAAATAAACTGGAGAAACAAACACAAAAGTTACAAGTAGACCTAGCAAACAAAAAATCAAAGAGGAAAGAAGTGGATAACAAGTGCAATGGTTTACAGAAAAGGATAAAAAATTCGGGCTCTGTAGTAGAAATTGCAGAGTAGGAAAAGATGGATGCAAAATTGAAGGACCTGAGAGAAAAACTGGCTAAAAGAAGTAAAAAATTGATGAGCAAAGAGCCAGTTTTAAAAAATTATACAAAATTTATGAGTCTGCTGCTGCCGAAATAAGAAAAACAAAGGACCTATTGGATCATGAGAAGGAAAAAGAAAAACATTTGGAAGAGGAAGTAGAGGAAGAAAGAAAAAAATGTGCATAAATGAAAGAAGACTTGCACAATAGAAATGATAAAATTAAAACTTTGGAGGATAGATTGAAATATAATATGAAAAATACAATGAAGTATATACAAGAAAACATTTGGGGCAAAATAATGCAGAGGAGTGACAAGTTGTGTGAATGGTTTGAATTGAATGAAAGTGAGAGATTAATTTATATGAAAATCAAAGGGCACTTTGAGAAGAGCATATATGTTTATTCAAAAGAGGATATGGAAAAACAGATTCTGCAAGTAGTCTACAGTACTAGTGACAACTACTTGGCATCCAAGGGAATTGAGAGCCGCATTGATGTCACAGTTAAGACATCATCTATCCTTCAAAAATGCTAGAAACAAAGGGAAACATCAGAAGTAATGGGAAAATGTGGCAAAAAGATATTGAAGTTGCAAGAAAAGAAAAGTACTTTGATTAAACTTGGTTTGCCTAAGCCTGTTGACCCATCAAATAATTTTTTTTTTAATAGATTAATAACTACAGAGGGGCAACACCCTTGTATTAATCAAAACATGAAAAATACATAACTGGTTCAGAAAGAGCCGTAGGGGAAAGAATTAGTAAGAAAATCCCCTACCATTGCTCCAACAGTAAATACCAAAAAAGCCAGCCACGTTGGCCGAGATGCTAAAAAGCTAGGAGAAAACAACTAGAGGAGAAAAATGTCGGTTGAACCAAAGGCCTACAATCAACTAAACAGTGCATGAAAATGAACATGGAAATTAGGATTCTTCTGCACTTGAATCTGGGTCCTCAGTACCAGAAGTAGGAGTAGTAGTTGCATCCAAAATTACTGGGCAATCATTCCCGCAAGCAACATGGGCCAATGATTCCAGTTTTTCCCAGGGGTGGTGGTCATCATCTAGAATCCACTCTTCTCTACGGCCAAGCCCCCAAGAGTTTCCTTCAACTATGTCACCATTGGCCATAATACCAATGTCTTCTCTACCTGAAAGCCCTTGCTCCTAGATATAGGTTCTTCTCTGGGCAACCGTGAAGTTGGGCAGTATACCAGAAAACTTGCAAAGGAACTCAATAAATCTGGTAATAATAGGCCAGGAGGCTTCCAAGGCATTGAAGTCAAGAGAGGTTAGAATCACCATTTTCCGCACCTCCGCACCATTTCCCAAACTCATATAATAATTTTGGGGAAGGGAATTTGAGATTGTCATCAATATTATCCAATACTGTGTCAATTTCCCCAAGAAAGTGATGCTCAAACACCATTTGGGTGAGAAGCTTCTCCCTTCTCTTGCTAGTCCCTATATAGAGCATCATTGCTAGGAAGAAATTCAGGATGTCTGCATAAGCTTTGTATCTGTGGTATGCATTAAGGAATTCCTCCCCCAAAATTCTTTTAACACAGTGCAAAATCAAAGGGTGACTCGAGGAAAGAACCGATTGCAGGCGCTTATCAAAGATTTTGCCTAGGAATGCCATCTGACGGCAGGTTGCCTCCAACAAAATTGGTGTTTTCATTGTAAGAAACTGAGCAATAAATGGGAAGAGTTTGATATGTAAAAAATAAGCAGGTCATCCTTTATTTATCTCACCAGCTCATAAAGGTTGAGGAGCTTGAGGGCTTAGCTAAGCGAGCCAAATTACTTCGCACAAACAAGGTACGTCTTAAGCATGCCACCTAAATCGCAATTGATTGCCTCTTTGATGTCAACCGTCGTCCAGATTTATCATATCTAAAAGTAATGATGAAAATTAGATATCTTTTGACAACATCTAAACCAGAGCTTGATTTAATGACCCTGATAAGATCATATTACCAAAACCATAGGTAGGGGATAATCAAGAGGCCGGTAAGAATACATCTCCCGATAAGAACTACCAACTAATAGGGGCCAATACCATCAGGGGCACATACATTCTTTCTTAGAATAAGAACGATTGTATCACTTGCACCATATTAATCACCATAATCAAAATGTAGATGTGCCTCAATCTGAACTGGGTGTCTGAAGAGAGAACCAAATGCAGTCGCTTATTAGAAATTTGCTATATTATCATTCTGGCAACATCAACGACATTGGAGTAACCTCGAAGAGATCCTAAATC
Source organism: Cryptomeria japonica (assembly GCF_030272615.1). Classification (NCBI taxonomy): domain Eukaryota; kingdom Viridiplantae; phylum Streptophyta; class Pinopsida; order Cupressales; family Cupressaceae; genus Cryptomeria; species Cryptomeria japonica. Next base: position 21,923,688 of record NC_081410.1, read on the forward strand.
AGAGTGTAAAAATTACCGGTTGGGGGAAAAGTGCAAGAGGCCTATGTAAAAAATAGCAATACCAACCGGTAAAGACCGGGAAGCCGGGATGGATACCCCTACCAGTAGGAGCCAGAAAACCACCATCAAAGGGAGACCCATTCCCAGTAAGAGTACATCCCCCGGTATGTACTCCCGACTGGTAGAAACCAAAACATCAGGGAACCAAAGTGGTTCATTCCTCTGCCAAAATAAATGCAACATTAAACCATAATAATTGCTATAATCAAGATTTATCTATGCCCGAGCTATATGCCTAGATCAAGACCTCCATCTGCAATCGCCATCTTAGATAGTTTGTCCGCTTCCAAATTGCTTTCTCTATAGATATGGCTAATCCGAAAACCTTAAAAGGTCTCAAGAAAACCCACCATAGGTTGAGATGCCAACTGGGGGTATGGTTACTATGAACAACATTGATAACATTTAATGAATCACCCTCCAAAAGGATTATTTTTATCTCCAACTCAGACCCCAATTGCAAACCTCTTAATGCCACTCTGAATTTAGCCTCATTGTTAGTGGCCAAACTGATGTCTTCAAAAAATTCTTTAATGCAGATGCCTTCAGAATCTCCAATACAACATCCAATTCCACTATGCCCCGGATTCCCTGTAGAGGTACCATCAAAGCTAATTTTATGCCACCTTGGTTTTGGGGCCTCCCATTTAACATCCAATCTTGGATTAACTAGTATCTCAGGATTACCATTTCTGAAAAGCGAGGGGATGATCAAATTTGGGAAAGAAAGCTTGAACTTCCAACCCCAGTCAATGTATAGATTCTTTTTCAGCATTTTGGACTTGGCTGCTTCGTTCAGGAGCTCAACCAGGTGGTTCTCAATTTTCCCACAGAGGGCTAACTGGCCCATCTCTTTATCCTAGAAAATTCTTTGATTCCTTTCTTTCCAAATTTCCCCAATCATCAGTGAGGGTAGGATAACAAATAAGTCCCCAAATAATGCCTTGCATTTTGATTTAGGTCATAGTAGAAACCAATCATCCAAACCTTTCGAAAAAGGGCATACCAGATTTAACTTACCCATAAAATGCCACCAACAGTTTGTGGAGAAATTGTAGTGTAGCAAAAGGTGATCAATTGTTTCCTCTTGATTCTAACATAATACACATCTACTAGGCCCATTAATACCTAATTTAAGGAGTCTTTCATTGGTTAATATTTTCCTCTAAAAAGCCATCCAAGCAAAGGAACCTACTTTAGGAAGTAGATATTTGTGCCATAATAGCCTAACTGGCCAATCCTTCTTATCTACTGCAACTTCTTTCAATTTATATCCAAAACATACCTTATACTTACCATCAGAAGTGCCACACCATCTAATTATGTCCTCGTCCGGGGATGGATGAATTATTCGATTCTTCAAAATATCGGCAAGAAGGTCTTTCTGATTTTGGGCTAAAACCAAGGGATCCAGAGAGTTCCACACCCATTTGTCCATACCATTCTCCTTAATTGAATGACCATAATCACAGACCTTGTGACCCCAAAGCAGACATGTTTCTCTCATTATAGGTTGAAGAATGAGGTTATGACGCAAGGCTTCTTCGCCACACCAAGAATCTAGCCAGAAGGATGCATTCCTCCCATTTCTGACATCCCAAGTGACTTGATCGCTTATGATTTCTCTACATTCTAGAATAAAATTCCAAATGGCCAAGCCCCTAGGAGGGTTGGTAACTATGAGAATCCTTTTAGGCTCAAGTGAGTCTAGATATTTGTGTTTTAGGATTCTTGTCCACTTTTGATTACCGTCTCTACAAATTTCCCACACCAATTTTTCTCCCATAGCCAAATTCATAATAGAAATCTATTGAATGCCAGCACCCCCAACACTTTTTGGTTGGCTTATTTTTCCCCAGGTAATAAGTGGAAATTTCCCTTTGTCATTCAATCCATCCCAAAGGAAATTTCTCATTATAGTAATTAACTCATCTTCTATGGCAACCGATAGCTTCATGCAAGCCATTGAGAAAACCAATATGGCAGAGAGGATTGATTTTATCATACTAAGCTTGCCGATAGATGATAACAACTTCCCTTTCCAATTTTGAAGCCTAGATTTACATTTATCAATAAGATGTGTCCAATAGAAAGTCTTATTATGGCCATGAAAAAGAGGAGTCCCAAGGAATTTACTTGGAAAGTTTGCCACTCTTAAATTGAGGATTCTTGATAGGACAACTTGCATATTCAGCATCATGTTGGTAAAGAAAATTTTTGACTTGTTCCAATTTATTTTTTTCCCCAATGCCTTGCAATAGTCATTCAGGCATGTATTTATAATCCTTGCCTCTCTTCTGCTAGAGGCCCCAAAAAGAATAGTATCATCAGCAAATTGCAAGTGGGTTGAATGTTCAACTCCTATAGCCACATTGACACCCAGCCAACGACCATCACAGTGAAGAGATTTAATCATCCAACCTAAAGCTTCAACCATAATTATAAACAAAAAATGGCAACATAGGATCCCCTTGGCGAATACCTTTTGTTGAAGGGAAGAAACCATGAGATGAACTGTTAACCAAAACCGAGAATTCGGGGGTTGATAGACAATTCTTGACCCAAGTGATCCATTCATTACATAAGCCAAATTTCCTCAATACTTTTGCAAGAAATTCCCTGTCCACCATATCATAGGCTTTCATGATATCCAACTTTAATATCATACAAGAATATTTAGTTTTCCTTGTGGTGTGGAGGGTTTCATGAGTAGAGATGATACCTTCAACAATAGAGCGACTAGGGGCAAAGCCACTCTGTTCATCTGAAATAATATATTTTAGAAGAGGTTTCAGTCTGTTAGAAATGATCTTTGTTATTATTTTGTATACTGAGTTGCATAAAGAAATTGGTCTAAAATCACCCATTTGTTGAGGGTTCTTTTTCGGTTCTAAAGCTAGAAAGGTATGAGTGATGGCTCCTAGCATAGTCATTTTTTCCTAGATTCTTCTACCGCTAGGTGCAAATCCTGGGCAATAATGTACTAGAAATGCTGAAAGAAGGTCACAGGAAAACCATTAGGGCTTGGAGCTTATCAGGATTCAACTAGAAGGTAACTTTCCTAACTTCTTCTAAGTCAATAGGTTTGAAGATCTCTTTATTGTGACTTTCAATAATTATAGGAGGGATTGCGTTTAGAATTTTGTTTCTTGCTTCTTGAACATTTTGACAATTGCCATTCATCAGAGATTCAAAATGTCTTATTGCTTCTTGGACAATATCCTCATAATCTCTGGCAATACTACCATTCATTTTTACAACCTCTGATATTTTGGTCCTTCTACGGTTGGCAATAGCCGATCTGTGGAAGAACTTGATATTTATAACTCCATCCTTGAGCCAAAGTACCTTGTATTTCTGTCTCCGGTGAATTTATTCACACCAGATAATTTCATTTAGTTCAAACTTGAGAGAGCTTTCCCTTTGGAAGAGTACATCATTCATGCCTGACTTGACAGAATTGGATAGATCCTCCAGTTTTGCCATAACCCTAAGTTTCTCCTTATGGATGTTTTGGAACTGACTCAAATTCCACTCTTTGATTTTGATCTTAATGTACTTGAGTTTCTTATTTATCTTGAACAACCTCAAGTTGTTTCTGAGAACCGACTCATTCCACCATGCTACTATCAAATCATGTAGATCTAGCACTCTAAGCCACATTGACTCAAATCAGAAAGGATGGCCACCCTCAGAATGTCCTAGAGACACATTTAGGAAAATAGGGAAATGATCTGATCCTATAAGGGGTAGAATAGATGATTCAAGAATAATATTTTGTGCTAGCCAATCACCAGCCACCAGAAACCGGTCAAGACGTTCTGCAATTTCAGTGAAACAGGTATGCCTATTTGTCCATGTAAAGGTACCATTCTTTGGGGCAACATCCAATAACTAATTCGTATCAACAAAATCCTAGAAATATTTTTGATCCACACCAATCCTCTGAATACCACCCTTCTTTTCATTACTTGCCAAGATAGCATTAAAGTCACCTGCAAACACATAGTTACCCATAGTGATATTTTGGAATCTGTTTGACAGGAGTGCCCAAAGCTCTCATTTGTCATTAGCAAAAAAAAGTCCATAGACATTAAAGAGATTGAAACTCTCATTTTTGCATAAACTAGTGACCAGACAATACTACCAATATTTATCTTCGCCAAGGAGAATGACTTGAACATTCAAAGGATTCCAGATTATTCCCATGCCACCAAAGGCTCCCTCAGATTGCCTCAATAGACCTTTCCATTGTTTCCATACTTTTTTTTTTTTTCAATCTCAAACTGACTCCATTTAGTCTCCTGTAATACCCAAATATCCCCCTTAGTCTTATCAATCTAGTGCTTAATTAAATGCCACTTGTCAGGGGCATTAAGGCCCCTGATGTTCTAGGATAGTAGTCTCACGGAGCCTGGGGAAGGGGGTTCCCCTTCCCTAAGTTAAGTTTGGAATGCCCGCTAGCTGCACTTGCAATTATCAACATTGTTTTCCTTGATTTGCGCCCCCTTTTACCCTTTAGATGGAAATTTGGTACATTAATATGTGACTCAGACTTCCCAAACCCTTTTGCAGTATTATCCATTATAAGGTTGGAAACCGGTTCAACATCTTCTTCCCATTCCGAGGTAGAGGAAACAATTTCTCCTTCTTCCAAGCCCATGGTGAAGCCTTTCTTGCCTGGATCATCAAAGGCAGTTGGACCAACTGGTAGAGGGGGATCAATCTCAACCTCCATCATACTAAAATCACTGGCCTTATTGGGTATTGAGGAAAGAGTAGCTGCAAACTCTTTTATAACATCCTTTTGAAGGGTTTTAGCATCTTCCAAAAGATTTAGTAGATCTTGAGAACTTTCACTATTGGCAATATGGATCTATTGATGGCTAGACACAACAAGAGGAGAATAAACAACAGGATTATTCTTTTCCACCACCTTCATAATGGCCGTCAAGGATTGCTCAACATCATTTGCTTCCTATTTTTTTGTATTTTACTTGACTAACTTCATGTTAATCGACTTAGTTTTCACACAAGCATAACTTTTAAGGACAGAGGCTGAAACTTCACATTCAAGACCTATGTGCTCCCTTGAGAAGCATTTTGGGCAAAGGTGCAACTAATCTTCCCTATCAATCCTTTGAATCCATACCTCTCTGGCCCCAATAATTTTGACTTCTTCTGGGATTTTGGAGATCTGGCCAGTATTAATGCATATCCTGATAAAGCTACCTCAAACCCTATCCTCCAGAATATTGTCCATAGAAACAAAAGTGCCAAGCTCTTTGCAGATATCTTTAATGATCTCAATGTGCCAATAGTCTGATGGACAGTTATATAACCTTAACCAAACTGTGTTTTTCGGCAGGGTATAGAACTAGGGATTAAAATTTGGTTTCCAATCAATGATATGCACCCCAATCTCATCCAAAGTATAAGGACCTTTATTTTTAGCATTAAACATGTCCTCATTTTTCATAAACTCAATAAGATAATAATTATTCAGAAGGACATTAAAGTTGATGTTCTCCCTCCATTGCGATCTACACCATTTCTCAAAATTTCCCCTTAACCATTTGCCTCCACCCCATTTGGTAAAGAAATAGAAATCTTGAAAATTTGACCTAGCCAAATTGATTTTATTATCATCCAAAATAATAGTGGGTCTCAAAGTTTTCCTTACTGGTTTATGGATGACTGGATGAGCCGATGGTTTGCATCTTTGCTAGGGTTCATTTTTCCCAACTCGATCCATATTAGATCACTGGTTTCTGGCTAGGGCAGTGGACCACCAGGCCTCTGCATGATTGATGCTCGACTATCTTGCCTAAACCACCCATTCCAAAATTTATTAGGGTCGTTACCAGGAGGAGGTTTAAAACTTTTCCTATGACAATTAGGGATGTTAAATTTTCCTGTCTTCAATACAAAGGGATTAGGTTTTAAAATTGACTTCCAATTGTGTGCCAAATCGAAAGGAGGAAGCTTCACATTTTGAAACCAACCATCATTGCTCCATGAAAAGCCATTTTTCTTCCATGCCTGTGAGTTTATTGGCCTGAGATTACTATTTGTGTAGAGGTGACTAGCATCTGATTTCCTCTGTGATCCAGGATCCGTACTACCTCTCACCATAGGATTAGGTGCATCCACTTTCCATGGTCAGCTTGGGGTTTGATCTTTCCATGTTGTTGATTTGAGAGCTGGTTGCTTGCCAATCATAAGGTTCTATATTGCTTCGATTGGAAAAGCTTCATCACTCCAAGACCTTATCTTCCCCTGACCTCCCTTGCCATGGACCGGAGCTCTAGCAATCTGCTCGCTGGTTAGAAGCCCATTGCTTCTGCTACCTTTGTCGAGTTCGCCACCTTCTCTCACCATCCTTTTTTATTAGGACATCAATCTATAATTATTTTTATGTTGACCCATAAAATAAATTCATTGGAAAAGTAACTTACAAAAAAAGCATGTAGATAAAAATGAAGTCTGATTTAGACTTGCTTCCTAAGAACACAACTCCCTAAATCTTTCTAGAATTCATCCAACTATTTACAACTCTGAATGCAGTACTAGGTGAAACAGTGATGTCAAGTCACTCTTCTAAATATAGATTGTTAACAAAGTTGCAGTTGACTTTCCATAGTTTAGAGAATATTGACCTTCCATTAGAGGAAGAGTGGAGAACCCTACAAAAGTTGGGACAAAAATCTTAAGAATCATAGTATGTATTGCACATTTTTCTTCTTTTACTCTTAATTTCAAGATTTTATGTTTTTTTTGTTTGGAATTTGGCTTCGCCTGACATAACTCTATTTTATGAATAGGAAAAACTAGCACTCGCTATTGCTAATCTAGCCTATGAATCTATGATGCATAGTGAAAAACTTCAACCTATAAATTTGTATTCTCAAATTCTCCCAAGTTTTAACATTTTTGCATTTCTCTATTTCTGATTACTAGGTTTTGGGCACTGCTATTATCTATATTTAATTTGTCATGGCTTGAATTAATATTTAATTTTGAACTCTGTTTTTTGAATAGGAGACATCAGACATTTAGTGGTTGTTAAATTCCTAATCCAACCTATGATGGCCACGTAAATCTGTGCTGAGTTTGTGATTTTGATGTTGAGTCTTCACATGTTGCAATTCAACCTAAAGCTTTTGTTGCTCCCTTGTTTCTATAAAAGGGAATTCAGGGTCATTTACAAAGGGTTCTGAAACTTTGTATTGACTTTTGCATGGAGAATCACACAGATTGGTGTATTACTATTGAATGAATTGTATCATATGGCTATATTTTGAAATAATTAATGAAAATCTAAGCTCTCAAACATGTCTAAATAAACATCTACGTATCAATAAACACATTATGGTCTTTTATTATGCTATTTTAAATCTGGAAATAGAAAGTTGAAAAATACAATTACAAATCAATATTAAATTCTAATTGCAAAAGGTTAACAGACTCATAAAATATCATCAAGTGATAATATGATTTTGTAATATGAATGATGAGATACAGTAATAAGATTAATAGACACAAATCTCTTACAGTTGCCATTCATCCTCATCAAATTCAGACCTTTCTTGATTCTTGTATGTGGTTTCTTCACTTTGAGTCTGCATACCTTTGTTGAACTGCATCTCAATGCTACTAGTAGTTCCAGTACATGAGTCAATAGTCCCACTAGCACTTTGGTTTGAAGTGTTTCCCAAACCTCTTCTTTCACATTTGGACCTCCAGATTTGCAGTGCCCTATCGTAAGGAAAAGTGTGGACATCATACCTAGATGTATAGAGCCTCAAGCAATTTTCCAAAATTTTGTCTAGTTTGTTTCTTAGCTTTGATTTTAGGAACCCCAAAGCACTGAAAACTCTCTCATCTTCCACCGAACCCAATATCATGGTAAAACATAAATCAGCAAACTTCAAATATTCTGGCATTGAATCACGCAATGTTGTGTTCTCAGCTATATATTTCCAAAACCTTGTTATTGATCCCTATTCGCAGAGATTCTCCATTGTGCCATATTGTTCTCTCATAGTGTATGCAAAATGAGATGATTTCTCTCAAAAATGAGTTTTGTCTAATATTCCATTTATAGGTACTCCATTCAATTCTCTAGATATGCAAAATTGTTTTATCAAAGTCAGTAGCTTTGAAAATCCGCTGCACTGTTGAGGCTCCAATATTGAGGAAACACAATAGACATGGCTTCGAGTAGGTTGTCAGGAGGGAATTTTCTTCTAATTTATGAGGAAAGATCATAGGCAATTTTCTTCATAGAAGTAGTTACAGTCTCGACAATCTTGTCAAAATATTCCCTTGTAGCTCTTGCTAGTTGCTTCCTGGAGCGCTTTCCTAGTTCCTCGGGGTCGACCGTGGCATAGAAGTGCATTGATATATCAACTCCCCATACATTGGCACATACCTCCCCATTTGCATCGATTTGTAAAAAGTTATCAAGATTGTTCAAATCTGTGAGTGTTCACCACTTAACAAATTTTTTATCATATAGTGTTGGTTTATTTTGATAGAGATTATCGAGGGTCATGCATGTCATCTTATGTAGCATAGCATATTTTGCAATATACATAGCTCTTTTTTGGGAAGCCTTCATAATATTCCTCATTTCCTCTAGCATGGGAAGAAGAGCTGCTAAAGTTAAGAGTGTCTCTAGATTACTTAACCTCTGAAGAAGGTCAGGAAATATCAGTTGCTCTGATTCATCGCGAGTTGTGTGAAATAGTCTAATCAAGGATGGATATTCTGAAAAAACTCGATGTGCTGGACCATCCAAAGAGATCCATCTGGTATCATTATCCTTTTGAAGCTTGTTCCCATCAGTTATTCCATCAGCAAATTGTTGAAATTCCATAAATCGCTTGGCACTTCGACATAAGTGTGAGTAGAGCTCTCTAATTAAAATTTCAATTTTTTTTACCGAAGCATACTTGCTCACAATTCCAAAAGCTAGATTCATTCTGTGAGCCATGTAGTGAATTGGAGTAATGTACAGTGCAAATGAAGTTTCAATCTTTGTACAAAAACTGTTCCTATGACCTTGCATTATTGAAGCTCCATCTTCTCCAACACACACCAATTTTTTGGCAACCGTCATGTCATCCATACCTCCATATTCAATTAAACTTCTCTTTACTAGTTGAAATTAATTTTCCATTGTCACACTCTCCTTCATTTTAGCAACAAATAGTAGATGAGGTTGGTGGGCATGATTCTATACAGTATAAACATGATTGCATACCCATGAAGTATTTTCTACTGTCGTAACTTCGTCTAAAACAAATACAATAAAGTTTGACTCTCTTATTTTTTCCTTTGCATCTTCTTTTTCAACCTTGGCAAGACAACTTGCCCATTCCCATCCACTATTTACTAACCAGTGTCTATTAGGATAGTTAGGAACTTTCAAAAAGTGTAATAGACCACTAATTGATGGGAAATATGTCATAGTGTACCCTCTGCTCAAAATATAAAACACAATACTTAACTGAACAACTTTTCCCAGTTGTTCTATTTGCATTGCTTTTCCAAAACTAGCTTCAATAGAACCTTTAACTTCACCAGGCTTCGTTTGTATTTTATCATGAAAATAATACCTGTTTGGCATTCCTCACATTATTACATTCCTCCTTTGTTTTCCATCTTATCACTGATTTTTCAATTCCGTCTATCATTTGTTTTTCATAAACGTTACCTATATGCTTTTCTATAGTGTCAAATTTTAGCTGCAACCTAATTTCCTTGTTATGTTTCCAAGTGAAAATCTTACACCCTCATTCTATTGGAGGCTCACTTTCAATTGGATTCTCCACTGGTTCAATGAATGGATACTTTCATGGTCAATTAATTTGAAAATTCATCACTAACATATCCCACTCCCGATCCTTTTTTTATTATGGTTCATCATTTTTTGATCTGGCTTTTCTTTTCCCCTTTCATGCATTATCATCAATGGCATTATCACTCAAGTCGATTATATCATTTTGGAAAACCTGGGTATCTACCAGATAATCTTCTTCAAGATCATCCTGATTTGAGATATCAAATTCGCTATCATCTTCAACATGCGGTGTAGGTTGCAAATTTTGTACTTGTACTTGTGATGATGTACCTTCCTGATTTTCACCACAATCTTTTCCAAAGCCAAAGTACGAAGACAATGTTCTTCTTCTTTTTGGCCTCTCATGGCCTTCCCCACATTCAGGTTTCCTACCCTTCTTCTTGTTCGATATCTCCAACGAAATAAAGGCTACCAAAAAAATATCAATTTGTTGAAGAAGCAATAATAGACTATAAAGTATAATATATGTTTCATTGGCCCTACGACCTACAATCTAGATTTTTGAGGTCTGAATCTCTCGACTGACCACTTGGCACTAACGGGTCCCCACTAAATAAGAATGAGCATAACTGTGCAAACAAATATAGATAAATTTAGAATAATATTATAACACATCAAACATATGATTGCTCACCTTTAGGTCACTAGCAGTTGCCAATGTAGTCAACGATAATGATTTTCCTTGGTCTGAAACTTTGCTATTGATCAGAATTTAGAGCCTAGAACCCACCAGATTGTGTTGAGATGGATCTGATCTTTGCATGTATTTATACCAATCTTTATATGGATAATTCCATGAGAATTTTATATGGTATACAAATATTTGGCGAATCTTGCATAACTATAACATGACTTATGTAATTTTTGAGGCAATTATGGGTCATCCAAATAATTAGGAAATACAATATAGTTGGTGAAAGCTAGGGTGAATGGAGACACACATCGACAAAATGTTGGGCGAATTGGGTCCTCCTTGCTAACAAATATTCACAAGCCTATAGGCAAATTATGGTCATCTATTAAGGCAACCTCAAAGAGTGTAGGCAAAAAAATTAAATTTACCGCGTGTCCACCGTATATTGTATTGGCGAAATCATAGCATTGAAACATTTAATTACATAAAACATATAGCGATCGAGCTGTGAATTTTACAAAAATTGATAATGTTCCGATGACATGGCCACCCCTAATTGGTACAAAATATTTGTCATTGGCGAATATTCGCCACTAAAGTAATCTTTGTTAAGTAGTTAAGCAAATCAACCATAATAAAACATAACTACAAAAATATTCACCACTTGACATAATTGTATATGGTGAAAATGGATAAACAATAATATTGAAAGACTAAATGAATTCAACCACAAAACCCTAGCCTAACAACAACAAAGATCCACCATAACATATGAAGATTACCTAAGACAATGCCAATCAAATGAAATCACAAAGATTATACCATCACATGTCCAATAGGGTTTGGATCTCCATTCTTCTTATCTCCATTGATCTTGTTTGATATATTTGCTCTCAGATTTTATATGCACAAGAGCTCAACAAAGAACGGAAATGTGGTTGCAAGTAGGATAACATATGAAAGTGCAAAGTGTAGTGAAGTTGAGTGCATAATTGAGTTAGCCAGGATGCATAGATTGATTAGGGTTGATAATGAAGGAAGTATCCTCTTATATAGAAGACACTATATGAAATGGAGGGATAAGATTGAGAGGTGTAAAAAGAGGTCGGCTATGATTAGAGGGTAGGTAAAAGAAATAATAAAATAATAAAAGGGTAGGTAGTGTAGGAATTAAGAGATGAATGACATGTGTCATGGGTAGAAAAGGCTAATGAATTAATTAAATAAATAAAGATTCATTTAATTAATAGAGGAAGTGGGATCAATTAAATAAATAAGATATTTATTTAATTCAGGAAAAGGGGAATTTAAATAAATAAAAGTATTTATTTAAATGAGAAATAAGGCTAGAAGAGGATAAATGAATTAATTAAATAAATAAAGATTTATTTAATTAATAGAAGAATTAGGCTAAAATAATTAAATAGATAAAGATATTTATTTAATTAGACATGACAATTTTAGGTGTCTACATTTTGCCCCTCTTTGAGATAATGCAGCGTGTCGCGTTGTTTCAAAGAAGATAATATGAACTGATACAAAGTTGTCCCATTATGGGAATGATATGCCCCCTCGAGAGATTGGATGAAAATGTCTGGAAAGATCACATACAATATCTTGATAAGAAAGAAAGGCTAGAAAGGACTGACTGGATAGGAAAGAGTGACAAAGTCACAAGATAAATAAGTCTGACTCGGGAGACGAAGGCTGGGGCTAGGGCAGTCTATAAAATAGACCACGAGGGGAATACATCCTCATTGTCATCCACACATCCAAGAGATCAGAGTGTAGAGCAAGAATATAGCAGCAATAGTCAGCAGTGTTAATGTTAGATGTGAACGCATCTGTGTTGTGCAGACACGTTTGTGCAATGTAGGTACGTTTGTGTAATGAAAGCGCATTTATGTCTTCTAGGCCAAATCAGCAGTTCTGTGATGAACATACGTTGTCGATTGGATAAGCTGCTAAGAGGATACACTCAAGCAAGTCCTCTAGGGAAGACCAGGATAGATCGAGACACTTTGTGATGAACAGTGAGTACCAAGACATAGTATTTTGTGATGAATAGGGAGTACTAATATGAGCAACACTTTGTGATGAACAGTGAGTGCAAATGTGAGCAGCACTTTGTGATGAATAGGGAGTGCAAAAACATGTAGTACTTTGTGATGAATAGGGAGTACCACTAGGATAAATAGCAACACTTTGTGATGAACAGTGAGTGTCACTAGAATAGAAGCAACACTTTGTGATGAACAATGAGTGTCACTTTGATTGACATGATTGATTTGCTTGACTGTAGGAGTATCTACCTATGTTGGAGTCACGAGAGAGATTCCCATCGACTCAGAGGTTACAACCAGAGTTGACATTTGAGGACCGAGCTGCCATTGAGGTTATGGGTTTGTGATTTATTATGTATGTGTTTGAGTTTCGGGCAAACATGGGATTGCTGACTGCGCTAGCTGAGAGATGGCACTCAGAGACATGCACGTTCCATTTGTCGATGGGTGAGATGACAATCACCTTAGAGGATGTATACAGGATTTTGAGGATACCGATCGATGGGGAGTTGGTTCCTTACAATTGAGACAGAGACAAGGATGCACTGAGATGAGTATTTCAGGATCCAGGACTAGAGATGAGGGTTGGACACGTGGCATGGGACATGATGACTGTGACAGGATTGGCAGTACCAGTAGGAGTGATCAGTGGGTTCCTCTGTCCGAATAGGGTGACGCGAAGGGTGGCTACAGAGGACATAGGAGCCAGGAGAGATGATCTTAGGGTGGGTCCTTCCAAGGCTCAGACTCTATCGAGGCCAAGTGGCTCTGAGGGAGGGAGTTCATCATAGCCATAGAGGGCTCCCTATGTATCAGTTTTGTACCATTTTTTATGATGATGTAGACACCTTCGGGTAATTGTAACCATATGATTTTGACATCATTGTATCATGACACTTATGATTATATATATGAGATGATTCATCTTTGCGGCAGCTATATGCATGTGTACCTATATGATGAGATGTTTCATTATGTATGTTTCTATGTGATGCTTATGTTATGGATGCAAATATTTACATAATGAAATGCAATATTTTTGTTTTTTTATGTTTTATATGTTATGCATATGTGAATGTGAATGTATGAAATGCAGATGGATATGACGATGCAAATAAATATTTACATGGTGAGAATGTAAAATGTGCTAACATGTGTTGTGTGCATGATGTGATGCAATTGTGATATCTATATGTATGTATGAAATGCTAACATGTGGTAATGCAGGTGCAAACTACATGAAATGCAAATATTTTTGGTGTGTCATTATACTCAGTCATGTGATAGCAGGCTACATGGACTCAAGAAGGATGATGGAGGTCAATCAAGAAAGGGGGATGGAAGATAGAAGATATGAAAGTGGAAGAGCTTCTTGTGCGTTATCATCATTGATCTTTATTATGGCAAAATAGGTTATGACAATTGAGGTATATGTTTGACCCAGAAAGTCATTGTATCTATTTTCATGGAGATAAGACAGTCTCAAACAAGGAATGCCCGAGTTCACACTAGACTCTCAGTGTCCTCATATCCTTGGACAAGTCATAGCATTACTAAGATACAATCCACAAACAACAAAAAGAAAAATAAGTGACGATACCCCATCCTCGCCTTTCTAGTCAAAGACATCCTGGAGATAGAATCTCTAGTCAGAGACATCCTGGAAAAGCTAAAAGACATGTCACCAAAAAATAAAATCAAAAGAAAACCAAGACTCGACACCAACATCCACTGTAGTCCTCAAGTTTAGTGTCTCTTGTCACTTGTATAAGTCATATTTGATTGTGGTCACAATGTTTACTTTCACAAAAAGGATAGATAGCACTGAGCCATAATGTTGTCTGAGTCTGTTGAAAGATTTGATTTGTTGGAGGTCCATTGTTGCTGATGTGTTTCATTTGAAACTGACTGAATCCATGCAACTGATACCGTATTGCAGAGAAGACGGAAGTTTATTGCGGATTGGCGATGTAAATGTTGCTTTATTGCGGATTGTGCACGTATAGATTGAAGAAAACTGGAAGAAATTGTACTCCTCGAAACATGTGATGTTCTTAGTTCCACACCCATTACTAGACGTAGGATTTTCCTTAGCCACAGATAGGAAATGATTTATTGTGGATGGAAAAAGGTGAAAAGGAATGTTTATTATGAATGGCTAACCAATTTTGGGTAGATCAATAACAAGCCATGATGGGAATGTGTAAGTTTATTATGAGTGGATAGGTTGTGAGTGTGTGCAAAGTGAAAGATGAAATGGAATCTTAAAGGAGGGAGGAGCAATGTCTCTACGTATGGCACTGGTGACCCAGTTTTCACCATGGTACTTGCCCAGGTCGCCACCGAAATGGTTTTCACCGTTGGATGAAATGTTTTTCTGTTTTGTTTTGTTTTGTTTTGTTTTTTGGTGTGTCACAAGGCACCTGTTCACCAGGTTTTCACCAAGTAACGATTTTTTTTTTTTTTTTTAAATTAGGATATTCTGAAGAACTATGTGTAGAACCTACGAAGGTGCATGTTGTTGATAGGATCCTCCAAAGGTTCACCCTCTGTGGTTGAGAGCTGATATGTACCAGATCTATATGCTGTTGTGATGATGTAGGGACCAAGCTAGTTTGGTTCGAACTTGCCCTTCTTCTCTTTGTCTTGCTGATTTTTAAGATTTTCTCTGAGAACTAAGTCCCCTACCTCAAACGTGCAAGGCTTGACTTTATGATTGTAGCTGCATTGTTCCTTGACTGAATGATATGTTGCTCGAGTGACTATCTTCCTTGATGAAAGAACTGAGATAGAATTACTAGTGTGTGGACTACACAGTCCCATATACGTGTCACCTAAAGAAGTTTGGGCATCCCTGATAACAAAGTCTCTTGAGGAAGCTCCATTAAAGGTCCATGATGTATCGCCAGAAGGGAAAGGATGTGCGAAACAAGTAGATGAGTGATGAAGGCTTATGATTGTGAAAAGAAGTGAAAGTAGGATAGCATGATGGAGACTTAGGATCAACAAGTATGCTTTTTGACTTGAAATTTTAGAACTTTTGCCCCCAATTATTTTGATATTAGGGGAGATCATCTCTTTCTCTTTTTCTTTCATAGGATTTTTATCTTTGACTTTAATTTTTTCAGAGTCCAATAGCTTTTGATTTTGATTTGGACTAAAGGACTTTTCTTTATTATTGACTTGTAGATTTTTCTTTTCAAAGCTTGATTTTTGATCCCCAATGAGTAAGGGCTTTTGTGATTCTTGTTGATCCAAGTCTGGAAGTGGAGTGGAAATGGAATGAGAGGATGAAAAGGTAGAGCTATGTGAGTTCTCAAGCGGGCTAGTGATACTCTCAATAGATTCTTCACTAGAACCACTCTTAGGACTATTGATATCAAGAGTTGCTTGCACCGCTAGAGGAGATTTGCATTCGGACTTAGTAGCCACAACACTAGGTGGTTCACACCTAATTCCTTGGCATTGCAATTTTTTTGTAGGTTGTTCTTGTCGACTGAATACCTTAGGAGATAGTGGGAGTTGATCAACATGAAAAATATACTCACCACATCCCGGGTCTTTAACCTTGAACTTTTCTTTGATATCTGTTTGTTTGGATGTAGAAGCTTTCAAGGATTCTAGATCCACATATGCTGAAGATGGAACAACTTCTTGATTGATTGGGATTGTTATTTCTAATCTATGGTGCAAATTGTTGCAATATATGAATGGATTTGGATCACCTTTTATGGTAACTTCAACTCCATTGTGTGGAAACTTGATACATCAATGATATGTAGATGGTATTGCGCTCATCTCATGAATCCATGGATGTCCTAGCAATATGTTGTATGTGAGATCCAGGTCTAGGACTTGACAAACCACATCCTTTGTAACTAGCCCAACACTGAGAGGTAAGGTGATTGTGCCTTTGGATGAACGCTCTTCATCATCATATGCCTTGATGGTAATTTTATTCTTAGAATTCATAGCTTTATCTGAATATCCCAATTGTTTAATAGTGCTCAATGTGCAAATGTTTAGACCTGCTCCTCCATCTACCAGGACTCATTTTATTCGATGTTTGTGTATGAAGGCTTCAATGTGTAAAGGTGCACTATGTGGCTGGCTTATGGAGGCGTCGTCAGCTTCAATGAATGTAGGAGAATGTGGAATGGAAAGGTATCCCACCATGGCTTGAAACTGGTCCACATTTAGATCAGTAGGGACAGAAGTGTCTCTCAATATTTTGTCAAGAATGGCTTTATGTGCGGGAGATATGCGTAAGAGCTCAAGGATGGAGATAAGTGCGGGCGTCTTCCCTAACTATTCTACAAGGTCATACTCAGCTTTGGTTGATGAAGAAGCAGTGTTTTTAGCTGGAGCACCTTGCAAAGTGAATTTACCTCGACAAGTTAAGTTGTAACATTACATTTAGAGGTAGGTTCGGAAGAAGATCCAATGCCTTTTAGGACAATCTTGGGTCTTTGGGTAGAATTCTCAGGCATTTTGTCCTTGATGACAATGGTAGAGACATAATTGTCCTTTGAAATGTGATTGACAGTTGAATCATAGTTATAAGATGCTCTGGTATAGTTGGTTTGGTCATCTATGGCTGTAGCTTTTCCCTTGTCATGTTTTGGGAATGGTTCCTTAAACATTTCATGTTATTTATTAGATGAGTGTCCTTTAATCTCAATGTCACCTCTATCAATGAGATCTTGTATGATGTTCTTTAGTCGATAGCAATTTCTTGTCTTATGAAATTCACAATATTCATCATCATTCCACCAATTTGGTTTGACCTTTGCCTCATATGGAGCAAAATCTGGAATTGTGATTATCTTGTTTACCACTAGCTTTTTGAGAACAGATTCGAGTGGTTCTCCCAATGGGGTGTACTTCCTTCATGACTTTAAAGTTGTTTGAGTATTCACTTGATTGTTTGTAGAGCTTGATCTAGAAAAAACAATTTTGGGTCGTGTTGTATTGGCATCCACAACACCATCATTGACTGTGTTCTTGTTTTTATTCCAAAATTTTTGCTTATCTTTTCCTTTAAAGTCATCTTTGTTTTCCTTGAATATCTTAATGACTCCTTGTTTGATTAGGACCTTCTTTGTTGCTAAGCCTTTTTCAATGATGTCCTTGAACGTGGACAAACAAACTTTTCTTAGGTCATAACCAATGTCTTTGTTGACATTTTGGATGAACATCTCTACCATTTGTTTCTATGGAATTTCACAAGAGCATCTACTGGCTAGATTTCTCCATCTTTGTAAAAATGATGAAAAAGATTCTCCATCCTTTTGCTTGGTGTTGCACAAAATGGTGACTGATATGTCTGTCTCTATGTTGTATGAGAAATGTTGGATAAATGCCTCTGCTAGATCACCCCAAGACTTAATTCCAGGTGGAAGTTGGGAGAACCATTCCATAGCTTGATCACCTAAGCTTTGTGGGAATAATCTCATCAAATATGTCTCTTTTGCTACTACCTCAATGCAAGCTGTGAAAAATTGTCTTATATGTGCCTTAGGATCCCCTTTGCCTCTGTATTTATCAAACTTAGGTGTCACAAAGTGTGTAGGAAATGGAGGCATTGGAATGCTTTTGTCAAATGGATAGGGACATATGTCTCTCATTGTGTAAGTTGGCTTCGGTGTATTTATGTCCTCCATTTTCTTTTGTAAGTCCCTGATTTGCTGTTCCAAATTGTTCTTAGGTGGAGATCGACTTCTTGGACCAAACCCCATGCCTGAACCACCGAGTGGAGGAGGATCATGTTGCATATATGGATGATATTGATCATACACATGTTCATATGGAGGAGGTCTATAATGATGTTGTGTATATGGACCACTTGGTATAGAGTCATGTTGAGGAATGGAATATTTGCTTTGTCCATGTATACCATACTCTATAGGAATGTCATGAGTTTGTTCTAGTGTGTTGCCCCCAAATTTGATGCGGGGTTTCCTTGTGTCCAAATTTTGAGCATGCCTTTGAATATCCAATTGCTTTGGTGGTTGGTCCTTAGCATTGGTATGTGATTGAGTATATTTTTCTGCATAAGACTTCCACAATAGTTTGCGAAGGTGAGTATCATATGCTTGGCCATGTGTGTATGGGACCTCTAGTTTTTGAAACAAAGATGATGGTGATTCAGGAACAAGATGTGGTCCTCTATTCCCTCCACTAGTAGGCCTCCTTTGAGCCATGTTGAGGTGAGGTTGTTGCAAAGGTTGATTTTCCATTATTTGAGACATGTCAAAATCATGAGGAATCTTGGCTTCACTTTGTGCCATCACTTGTAGAAAGTATTGCCTATCTCTCCTCATTATTTCCTCAACCAATCGATTGAAATGGGGATTCATAATGGTGTCTTCCACTTCTGCTAAATGTACAGAAAAGTTGTCCATATTGTTATTGTGTGTATCATTGTTGTTTGTAGTGTCCATGTGCTCAACATTTGGAATGTTTCTATAAGCATCCATGTCAGGTAATGTAGTATGATCAGAATTGAAAAAGATATCATTGCCAAACTCATAGGAACTCATGTTTGCGGACTCTTGAGCCTCTTTAGTTTCTCTCCTAGATTTTTGGAAACAGGTTTTAACCATGAACTAGGTATTGACCAAGATGTGTGAGACTAGATGAAAATGGAAAGAGTATGGAAGACCAAGAGTTGGATGGAATGTAAATGAATCTGAGGTTTACTTGCAATTTCCAAAGTGTAAGACCAAGTATGTATGTAGTAGAGTAGGTGTGGCTTCCAAAGAGATGATAGTTTCTCTTGATGAGGTAAGTTGACCTTGACTCTAAGTAAGACCAAATGAGACCCAAAGGTGATAGACCTTGATGAGGGACCACTTAGCAAAATGTTGTTGTATGTAGTGTGTTGACAAAGTAAGATGAGGACAAGCAAGTGACCTTTTGACTCAAGTTTAGACAAATATGAATGTAATGTAAGGTGTAAAGCAATGATGGACTTTGTGAGACCCAAAGATAGGTTGAATGCTAGATGAAAACCTGAAGAGATGGCTTAGGAAGCTCAAGAATTTTGAAACTGATTGCTCTTGTTTGTTGGACTGTAAATTTTTTGACTATTTTTCGTGACAAGAGGACACAATGATGATGAAGACTCAATGTTTGCAAGTGTTTAGACTCAAAAATGACTCAAAGAAAAGTGTGTTGTTTGATGTAAAATTTGTTTTGCATACACTTGAAGACACAAAAGACACAATGTTTTAATGTTTGGTCTTGAATGTTTGATAGTTCAAAATAAGACAAGCGCAATTCTTATGGCTGGCCAGGACAATAGTTGTTGATCCCACATGGGGTTTCCCCTGAGGCTACGCTATTCAGAGTGGATACTTAGATGCTTGACCCCACTGGCTCCACCCTCGGCACTCACTTCTCGGGGTAGCCAAGCATCAGTCCCTACGAAAACTCCTCATGGTGAACTTTGTATCTCTACTAAGAACCATATGTGTGTGGGCCGCTACCAGAGGTCCGACCTCCTGCCCCAACAACTAGAAGGATTTTGCCTTTTAAAACAAAAAGGTGCTAGTAAGAGCATCCGCTCGTGTGGCCATACATGTGGCACTTTCAGCTCTATAAATACAGAAGGCTCCCAGCTGGTAGGGGTTACGCCCTATAACTGATCAAATAAATTTGATCAAATGGGGTTATTTTTACTGGAGAGTCCTGATGGTCTTCCAAACTTGCATTAAAAACTTTCTGCAACAAATCCAAGTAGTTTGTTAGATATAAGTAAAATAATGCAAAACCCTAATTTTCAAAGATCCAATTTTTGAGGAATTATTTTGTATCACATTTAAAATAACAAAGAATGGATCCTATGTATAATTCTGAGATATTTCCAAAAATGTAAGAAAATCCAAAAAATTCACTAATTTGCTATCAAAATTAATTGTTTATGAAAAATCATAAACAATTCATATAAAATGAATCTTTGATCCAAAAAATCTGAAATTTTTACTGACACTTCTGATAATTTTCCTGACTCGCAAAAAAAATGTGATGCCAAAATTAGAATTCATTTATGATATCTGATCAAAATAAGGAAAAACCCTAATTTTTAAAGATCTGATTTTTAGGGAGATATTTTGCATCAAAATTAAAATCACAAAGAATAGATCCTGTGTATAATTATGAAAGATTTCCAAAAATGTAAGAAAATCCAAAAAATTCGCTCATTTTCTCTCAAAATTATTTTTTTATGAAAATTCATAGAAAATTAAAATATGCTCTAATAGATCTGAATTTTTCTTTGCGAGCTCTTGATACTGTCTTCAACCTACAAAAAAAAGTTGGTGCAAAATTTCCAAGCCGTTTGTGAGATATGATCAAATCTCTCCAAGATCTTGATTTTGTGTCCAAAACCCTAGCTGCACAAGGTTATTCTCCAAATTGTTTTACAAAACAACAATATAGGGTTAGAAAAACCTACAAAAAATACAGATCTAACAAAAATCCATGTCCCACTGGGTGTGCCAAAATGTTTATGGTGAAAATGGATAAAACAATATTGAAAGACTAAATGGATTCAACCACAAAACCCTAGCCTAACAACAACAAAGATCCACCACAACATATGAAGATTACCTATGACAATGCAAATCAAATGAAATCACAAAGATTATACCATCACATGTCCAATACGGTTTGGATCTCCATTCTTCCTATCTCCATTGATCTTGCTTGATATATTTGCTCTCAGATTTTATATGCACAAGAGCTCAACAAAGAACGGAAATGTGGTTGCAAGTAGGATCACATATGAAAGTGCAAAGTGTAGTGAAGTCGAGTGCATAATTGAGTTAGCCAAGATGCATAGATTGATTAGGGTTGATAATGAAGGAAGTATCCTCTTATATAGAAGACACTATATGAAATGGAGGGATAAGATTGAGAGGTGTAAAAAGAGGTCGGCTATGATTAGAGGGTAGATAAAAGAAATAATAAAATAATAAAAGGGTAGGTAGTGTAGGAATTAAGAGATGAATGACATGTGTCATGGGTAGAGAAGGCTAATGAATTAATTAAATAAATAAAGATTCATTTAATTAATAGAGGAAGTGGGATCAATTAAATAAATAAGATATTTATTTAATTCAAGAAAAGGGGAATTTAAATAAATAAAAGTATTTATTTAAATGAGAAATAAGGCTAGAAGAGGATAAATGAATTAATTGAAAAAATAAAGATTTATTTAATTAATAGAAGAATTAGGCTAAAATAATTAAATATATAAAGATATTTATTTAATTAGACATGACAATTTTAGGTGTCTACAATAATATTTTTACATGGAAACCCAAATGGGAAAAAACCACGGTGAGATGAGACACACAAGATAACTATCTGAACTCTTCTGAAGTTTGCCCTGTTAGGATCCAAGCCTGTTAAAGCTTTACAAAAAGTTATGTTAAGAAAAGATCTTGTTAGGGACCACCCGGTTAAAGGATTGACTATAATGCCTTGTTAGAAGCAATACCCTATGAGGAGTAACCTTTTTAAAGGATTTAGAATCCAAGCTAATGGATCACCTTGTTAGAGGATTTGAATAACACCAAGCTTGTTAGAGCTTACCTAGTTAGGGGATTTCAATTTGTTGTAATTGTTAGAAAACAATAGGAGTTTGCTGATCTGTTTGAATAGCATTACACTTGCTTGTTCAAATCCTTTTCATGCTCCTATTTGCCTTTACTCAAACTACAGATACATCATCTGGTTTAGCAACCACACACTCAACTAAAAATCTACCAACACTTCAACTAAACAACTCATCGACCTTATAAACAAATCAACTAGGTCGGTAACACAACAAAACCTAATTCACATAGAGATTAAAAACAAGTTGGTTCAAGATTACATAACAATCTCTACACATCATTCAAGAAAGCCTCAACCGCTCCTTGATCACCGCTTCATCAAACTTAGTAACTCATCACATGCTTTCCATTACATGCAATATGCTTTCTCATTCTCAAGACAAAAACCGTTACCTCAATGCGCCAAAATCACTTTGAAACTCTCTTCATACAATATGCATACGTGTCATAATAATTACTGCTCATCGTATCATAAACCAATATAGCCAATTCACCAAACTTAATTAGTTAGGATTTATCAAAACAATAGGTAGGGTTTACCAATTCAACTCTCCAGTACTTAGCAATACTGGTTCACTCCACAAACTTACCTACCGGTTACAGTTTCCTTTCACTAGCTCTTCCTACCGGTTACAAAACAACATTAAAATAACATCATTATCAGTTAATTGACATAAATGACAACATAACAAATCATTAGTGCAATCTTCATGCAAATGCCAACAATCTCTCCCTTTGGCATTGATGTCAATACAAATATCAATACCATTGATTGTTATGATTGTGAATAGGAATCATAGTTTACATTTTACCATGTACTCTCCTTGTCTTCATCTTGTCTTCAGTTTGTCTTCAATTACTAGCTAGTTGTACATCTTGCCTTTGTCAATCATACAATTCTGCTCACAATAATCACATAGTTCTTCTCCCCCTTTGACAACAATACCAAAGTGAAAGTAAAACATGCAATGTAAAACTTCACTATTCAACATCAACAACCTACAACTTGATGCTCCCCATGTGGAATAATTCCACTTCTACACCAATCCTGCTATAAAATTATGCAAGTAGCTCTGGAACTGATGTAATCTACGTCATGCTCAATTTACCTCATGAAGGGGTACAACCCCTAGCTAACTTCTAAGATACTCAAAAGTAGTCCTTGGTAGAGGTTTAGTAAAGATATTTTCAAGCTTCTCCTTGGTAGAAACATGCTCTAAGATCACATCTTTACTTTGCACTTTTTCCCTTAAGAAATGATACTTCAATTCAATGTCCTTGGTTTGTGCGTGCAAGACAAGGTTCTTTGAAATATTTATGGCACTGGTATTGTCACATAATATCTTTACAAGTTTTGTGAATTTCATCTTAAAACCTTCCAAAATTTGCCTCATCCAGATAGCCTAGGTACAATTCATATAAGCTACAATATACTCAGCTTCAGCATTAGACTGTGAAATAAAACTCTATTTTTTTCTACTCCATGAAACAAGTCTTCCTCCAAGAAATAATGCTCCATCGGTTGTGCTTTTCCTATCATCAACATTACCTACCCAATCTGCATCTGTGTACACCTTCAAATCAAAGTTTCCTTCATATGGATACCATAATCCATAGTCAACAGTACCTTTCAAATATCTGAAAATCCTCTTGGTTTCTATCAAATGTGTTTCCTTCAGATTCTTTTGAAATCTTGCAACTAGACCAACTGCATGAGCTATATCTGGTCTGTTGTGAACACCATAGTGCAATTATCTAATCATTGACCTGTACTCTTTCTCATCAACAGATGTGGCCTCATCTTCCTTAGACAACTTACAACCTGTAACCATTGGTGTCCTAACTGGTTTACAATCACTCATACCAAATGTCTTTAATACCTCCTTCACATACTTAGACTGTGTAATGAAAATACCACTCTTCATTTGTTGTATTTGCAAACCTATGAAATTTTTTATCTCTCCTACTAGAGACATTTCAAACTCACTTTTCATTTCATTTGCAAAGTCATTGCTCATATCATCATTTCCTCCAAATATGATATCATCTACAAACACTTCACTAACCAGTATTTTATCTCCTTCAGATTTGAGATATATGTTGTTGTCTTCATTGGTTCTCTGAAAACCTATCTTCATCGGGTGTGAATAAATCCATTCATACCATGCTCTCAGTGCTTGCTTTAATCCATATAATGCCTTATGAAACCTACATACCATATCTTTCTCACCAGTTAGAGCATAATCATTTGGCTACTCAATGTATACTTCTTCTTCCAGTATTCCATTCAAAAATACAGATTTCACATCCATCTGATATACTTTGAATCCTTTATGAGCTGTAAAAGCAAGTAAATTTTTGACACCTTCTAGTCTAGCCACTGGTACATAAGTCTCACCATAATCTTCACCTTCTTCTTGTGCATAACCTTTGCAAACCAACCTAGCTTTGTTGTGAACTACATCACCATCTTCATTCAACTTGTTCCTAAAAAACCCACTTAGTACCTATCACATTTTTATTTATCGGTCAGAGTAATAGAGTCTATGTTATTCTTCTCAATTTGTTCAAGCTCCTCCTCCATAGCTTTAACCCAATGATCATCTCCAAATGCTTCCTTAGTAGTTCTAGGCTCAATAGTGGAGATCATGCAAGAATTATCTCTGATTCTTCTTTTGGTCAATACTCCAGCATCCTTATCTCCAATAATATACTCAAGATTGTGATTGAGTCTCACATACCTTGGAATAACATGATCATTATCTTCAGGTTCTTCATTTTTAACATCATATTCTTCTAAATCTACTTGTTTCAGTTGAACTAGTACATCAACATTTTCTTTACCGATTTTAGGTTTCACAGGTTATGGTTCCAAAAACAAAATGCAAGGGTCTCCATCCTTTTTCTCTACACTGGTTTCCCCTGAGACTTCGGGATACTGATCCACTCGAATATCAACACTATCAATGATTCTTTGTGTCTGGTTGTTATAACATTTGTAGGCCTTACTCTTGGTGGATTAACCAAGAAATATACCTTCATCACTTTTAGCCTCAAACTTGCTAACATACTCACCTCTCTTAATAAAACATTTACTACCAAATATCTTGAAATAACCAACATTAGGTTATCTACCATACCAGTATTCATAAGGAGTCTTCTCCTTACCTCTTTTTACCAAAATCCTGTTCATTGTGTAGACAGCTATGCTAATAGCTTCTTTCCAAAAAGTCTTCACTACACCTCCTTGTATCAACATTGTCCTAGTAGCTTCAACAACTGACCGATTGTTTCTCTCTGCAATACCATTCTATTGTGGTGTCCTTGGTGCAGAAAGTTGCCATTTGATATCATTCACTTCACAATATCTAGTGAATTCTCTGCCTTGATCTATCCTCGGACACTTTATCTTCTTTCCACTCTCCTTTTCAGCTAAGACCCTGAATACCTTGAACTTACTAAATGCCTATGCTTTATCCTTCAAGAATGTGACCCACATCATCCTTGAGAAATCATCAATGAAGATCATGAAATATCTATCACCTTGAATACTTTTAGTTCTTATTGGTCCACAGAGGTCTGTATGAACTAAATCTAACAAACACACTGCTGAAAAATATTTGCTCTTGAAAGTTGAGGATGTCATCTTTCCCAACTGACATTCCTTACATAGAGCATTAACTGGTTTGTCCAACTGAGGTAAACCTCTTACTGTCTTTGAATTACTCACTTTAACAATGTTATCAAAATTCAAATGATAAAATCTCCTATGCCAAAGCCAACTTTCATCTACTTTAGCAATTAAATAGTTGTTGACTTTAGGATTCAGGTGAAACAAGTTACCTTTAGTCTTCTTGCCAGTTGCAATCAGTTCACCTTTTCTCCCATAGATTTTTCACATGCCATTTTTAAACTCTAATGGATTTCCTCTATCATTGAGTTGGGCAACACTCAATAGATTATTCTTTAGACCTTCAACCTAGTAGACATCATCTGCACTTCTCTTTCTATTAAGAGAAATAGTTCCCTTACCTTTAACCATGCAGGGTGAGTCATTACCAAATCTTACAGCTCCACCATCAAATTCCTTCAAAGAAATAAATTTGTTCTGGTCACCCATCATGTGATGTGAACAACCACTATCAATGATTCAATCATCAGAATTATCCATTTGTGAAACTAAATCTTTCTAATCAGATGCTTCTTCTTTAATGGCTACAAACACAATGTCTTCATTAGAATCACCATCAGATTCCTCATCAGTGATACCACCATCAACTGCAATAAGACAATCTCTTTTGCCTTTTCCCTTGTACTTCTTGAATTTGTCTCGCTTGTGCTCATTATCACCATTAGGACACTTAGCAACTATGTGTCCAATCTTGTTAAATGCAAAGCATTTCAAAGGTAATTTAACTCTATATTTGTTGGTACCTCTAGGCAACCGCTTGGCCAACAATGCTTCAAGATCAACCAAATTGTCTTCATCATCAACTTCTTTGTTGGATCTATATTCATAACTATGACTGACATCTCTACTTTTTCTCATAGATGGGTTAGAAACAAAATCTCTAAAGGTTGATTCATATTTCTGAATACTACCATCATAACCATTTAATTCAAAAGCAATAAGCTTACCAATGATGGAGTCAAGGGTTACCTTCATTTTGTCAATAGATTTCAACTCCTAAATGGTTGCAACTCGGATAGCGTAGACTAGTAGCAAGATTCTCAATACCTAACTAACCACTGTGGTATCATCCATTTTATCACCAGCACTCTTGATCTCGCCAACTATCTCTTTTATCCTCTGACCATACTATTGGATATTCTCACCTTCAGCCATCTCCATGTCATCAAACTTCCCTCTTAGACTCTCTTCCTTGGAAATCTCCACATGTTCATCACCGCTATAAATCTCTTCAAGTTTCTTCCATACCTAATATGCAGTCTCTAGACCATGAACATCAACATATTCAGCATTAGATAAAGAACTGATAATAGCCTCCAGTGCTTGATTGTTTTCTTGTTGCTCTTTCTTCTGATCATCAATGATAATCCCAGTAGGTGCAGCATATTGAGTATTAACATGTTCCCAGTATTTATTTCTAAGACTCTTGATCTAAATTTTCATTTTGTCACTCCATATCCTATAGTTCTCTCTATTAAACTTCTAACCTTCCTTTTTCATCATGATCTACAAGATCTTTACCTCAAGTTGTTAAGCTTAGACCTTAGAGGACCTGAGATGCTCTGATACCAATTGATGGTATGATGAAAGAACAAGGATTTGGTCAACTACTGAGAGGGGGGGTGAATCAGTAGATAGAAAAACTAATAAAATTTGACCAATCTCAAAATCAATCTCTCAAAGTAAACTTAGAACTATCAATGCAATATCACTGTCAAGATTAACTATCAAGCTAAACCGGTTGACTATTACAAAAGATAACAGTAAACAACTTATAAATCACAAAAATCTAAATACTTTTACTAACATAAGTAAAACTTCGTTTCATATTATTATCGGTTATCATGACATATTAAAGTAGATTAAGTAGTTAAGAAAATCAACCATAATAAAACATAACCACAAAAACATTCACCACTTGACACAATATTTTGAAGTGGAAATCCAAATGGGAAAAACCACGGTGAGATGAGACTCACAAGATAACTATCTAAACTTTTTTGAAGTTTGCCCTGTTAGGAGCCAAGCTTGTTAAAGCTTTACAAAAAGTCCCGTTAAGAACAGATCCTGTTAGGGACCACCTAGTTAAGGGATTGACTATAATGCCTTGTTAGAAGCAATACCCTGTGAGGAGTAAACTTTGTAAAGGATTTAGAATCCAAGATAATGGATCACCTTGTTATAAGATCTGAATAACACCAAGCTTGTTAGAGCTTACCTGGTTAGGGGATCTCAATCTATTGTAATTGTTAGAAAACAACATGAGTTTGCTTATCTATTTGAATATAACTACACTTGCTTGTTCATATCCTTTTAATGCTCCTATCTGCCTTTACTCAAACTGCAGATACATCATCTAGTTTGGCAACCACACACTCAACTAAAACTTTGCCAACACTTGAACTAAACAACTCGTTGACCTTATAAACAAATCAAATAGGTTGGCAACACAACAAAAAACCTAATTCACATAGAGATTACAAACAAGTCAGTTCAAGTATGACCATTGGATTATATAACAATCTCTACTCATCATTCAAGAAAGCCTTGACCACTCCTTGATTGCCGCTTCATCAAACTTAGTAACTCATCATGCACTTTGCATTACATGCAATATACTTTCTCATTTCCAAGACAAAACCATTTCCTCAACGTGCCAAAATCACTTTGAAACTCTCTTCATACAATATGCATATGTGTCATAATCATTATTGCTCATCATCAGATCATAAACCAATATAACCAATTCACCAAACTTAATTGGTTAGGGTTTATCAAAACAACAGGTAGGGTTTACCAATTCAACTCTCCAGTACTTAGCAATACCGGTTCACTCCACAAACTTACCTATCGGTTACAATTTCCTTTCACTAGCTCTTCCTACCGGTTACAAAACAACATTACAATAACATAATTACTAGTTAATTGACATCAATGACCACATAACAAATCATTAATGCAATCTTCATGCAAATGCCAACACATTTACTCTCAGCAATTATGCCTAAAAGGCCATATGCAATTCTGTTACAAAAATATTCTTTATCCATGCGCTGGCACCCATGAATCAAAATTTTCAACTGAAAATTGGTAGAAGCAAAACTGCTTGAGCCATGCCATTATCACCCTAATGCCTTCGGATGGAGTGTGAGATGTTACATTTTGTCCAATAGAGTGTGTCCCTTCTCTAAAGGGATACTAGGTCTTGGTAAGAAGTAAAGTTGCTCCTAAAATAGAGGAGGAGCTTTAGCCTTCATGCCCAGGATTAGAGAAAGTGAAAAGAGGAGCTCGAGTCTTCATGCCCATGATTAGAGAAAGTGGAAAGAGGAGCTTCAGGGTAAACATAATATGTTGGGCAGGCATCATAGCTTCCATGTTGTCATGAAGATGATTGGTTGCCACTCCCCACCCAAACAAATCCTTCTTTCATTCCTCTGCAAGCTCCTTCTTCAAACCCCTTGCCATCCAGTGGAAGAGTAGAAGCAAAGGATGTGTCATGCGTGGCCTTTCTTGATAAGAAAAGGCTTTCACACCCCCTCTGGAGATCCTTCTCACTTTCACAACCCCTCTGACAATAAATAAACTCACACATGAGAAAAAAAAACACCCATCTGGTATCACAGAGCACACAACAACTCCATGCACGATCTTGCTCAAACATCATCTTCCTTTCTGAGGAAAAAACCACTCTCAGAAAATGAAAAAGGTTTATTTTCTCTTCTACCAATTAAGTCACCACCCCATTGTATTTATAAATTTTTAACACTTCATCTAGTGATGCTCATTCATGTGAAAAATCATAATTTTGGTGCTTTTCAACTCACCCTACCAGTTGTGGACTCTAGAAGTCATGCCTATCAAATCCGCTGCATCCTACTAAGGCTCATCTTATGTGAATGATTTTGTTTTAATTTATTCCTCATTGATTGTACAAATTTTGCTTTAGAATCCCTGACAACAAGCAACCTCTAATTTCTTAGAGAAATCTGTGATCTCCCATCTCTAAATTAGAAGCTATCCAATCCTTTTATGCCTTTGAAACCATCATCCTTTCTTGTCTAATCAACCTCGACTCAGGAGACACCTTCAAACTAGTCCTTCAAGAATGAGTCAGCATCCAAACCTTAAAAATTCCTCGTACATACTATCTTGCCACCACAGTTGTCGCTAGCTCTCATGTTTGTTTAATGTTAGCATTTTTAGGTCATGAGCTAGGGACTAGACAGTTTGTGGTTAAGTTTTATTGTTATCGCCAGCTTGCAAGGTTAAATGTCTGAAGATGTGATCAAGCTGCGAGTTAGCAACAAGTTGGTTTGGGTTTAAATCTCAAGGTCTCTATCTTTTTGGGTGTTAGCATTTTATGTTAGCAAGCTAGATATTGTTAATGAAATTTATTTGGTCATGAGGTCTCAAGTTGGTTTGATGTCATGCATTATAGCCGCAAGAGTTAGTGAGTAATTCATTTCATACAGTTGTTGCTAGCTCTCATGTTTGTTTAATGTTAGAATTTTTAGGTCATGAGCTATCGACTAGATAGTTTGTGGTTAAGTTTTATGGTTATCACCAACTCGCAAGGTTAAATGTCTAAAGAGGTGATCAAGCAGCGAGCTGGCGACAAGTTGGTTTGGATTTACATCGCGAGGTCTCTAGCTTTTTGGGTGTTAGCATTTTATGTTAGCGAGCTGTAGATTGTTAATGAAATTGCTTTGGTCGCGAGGTTTCGAATTGGTCTGATGTCATGCATTATAGTCGTGAGAGTTAGCGAGTAACTCATTTCATACAATTGTCGCTAGCTCTCATGTTTGTTTAATGTTAGCATTTTTGGGTCACGAGCTAGTGACTAGACAATTTGTGGTTAAGTTTTATGGTTATCGCCAATTCGCGAGGTTAAATGTCTGAAGACATGATCAAGCCGCGAGTTTGCAAGTGAAGTGCTAGTAGTTAAGAGATAAACAGTTTTATGTTGCCAAGTACGCGACAAGGGTTAAAGTTGCCACTATCTCTAGGTCGTTATGGTGACAAGGACTTAACATTTGAGGTCAAGAATTGGCAAGTGGTGGTTCAAGTGCCCTCAGTTGCTAGCTCTCGAGGTTATGAAGGCTTAGGATTTTCAACTTGAGAGCTTGAGATAGAGTCATAAGGGCTTGTCACTAGGTTGCGAGATTTTCAAATTGGCACTCTTTCAAGCAGAGAGCCAACGACTATGTGCCACACGTTTTAATGACTTGACGTGGACTGCTGAGGTGCCAATATATTTTTTTTACATTTTGGAAAAAGGTTAAAATTGCCAATATTTTTTTTTATGGTTTTAAAATAGGTTGAAATTGCCAATATATTTTTTTTATGGTTTGAAAATAGGTTGAAATCGGCAATATATTTTTTTATGGTTTGAAAATAGGTTGAAATCACTAATATATATTTTTTATGGTTTGAAAATAGGTTGAAATCGCCAATATATTTTTTTTATGGTTTGAAAATAGGTTGAAATCGCCAATGCAAATATTTTTCCTAGTTTTAAAAACATTACAATTAGCCAAGATTTTTCACAAACTTTGAGTGATCACGAATGATTCGCCAATGGATATTATTATTTTTTCTTCGTAAACCACAAAATCTCGCCAGTAAAATTAATATTTTCGTCGACAATCATACACCTTTCGCCAAGTTTTTTACACCTTGTCCGAGGGGGGGTTTCTTAAAGTTTTCCCTAGAGGAAAACCAAGACGATCCACCTCTTCCTGAGAAATCCAAGATGAATCTTCAATTGGTCTGTCTTTCCACTTCACAAGATACACTCTGTACTGGTTGCTATGGGTGCTATGCCCAATCCTACTTTCCAAAATTTCTTCAATCTGATTCGATTCCTTCTGGAGCATCTGCTTCTACAAGTCTGCAATATCATCTTCACCGAATTCTGATTCGTGATTCTGATGTAGATCTACAATGTTAAATATAGGTGAAATACCCAAACTCAAAACTAAATTTCCTCAAGATCTTACAAGGACCAAAATTCCTTATCTACAACTTGTTGTAACTTCCAACTAGAAATCTTTCTTTTCTTAGATACACCATCACTTCATTGCTAACTTCAAATTCCTTATGTCTCCTCCTCTCATCTTCTTTCTCCTTATACTTACTTTTCATATCCTTCAAATGTTGTTTAACCTGAACATGTAATAAGTTTATATGATCTACAAATTCTTCTGCTTTTGCACTCCTCTTGTCTTTATTACTGATATCTCTCAATTCTCATATACCTCTAAGGTGTGCTCCAATAACAATCTCAAAAGGTGTTCTTCCAATACTCCTATTCACTGAATTATTATAGGCAAACTCTACTTGAGCAAGAATCAAGTCTCAACTTCCGATCTTCTCTCCAACTAAACATCTCAACAAATTTCCCAAACTCCGGTTTACTACCTCTGTTTGTCCATTAGTCCATGGGAGAAAAGTAGAATTGAATTTTAAATTTGTCCTCATCTTCTTCCAAATTGTCCTCCAAAAATAACCAACAAACTTAGTATCTCTTTCTGAAACTATGCTCTTAAGTAATCCATGCAACCTCACCACTTACTTGAAAAATAAGTCAGTTACATGCACTGCATCTGATGTCTTCTTACGAGGTATGAAATGTGTCATCTTCAAGAATCTATCCACCACCACAAATATAGAATCATTTCCTCTCTATATCTTAGGCAATCCAAGTATGAAATACATGCTTATATCCTCCCAATGTCTCCCTGGAACTGTTAAGGCTTATACAATCCAACATTTTGACTACTACCTTTTGCATGTTGACAAATCCTATAGTTCTGTACAAATTTTCTAACATCCTTATGAATCTGAGGCCGAAAGTAATTCTCACTCACCAATGCTACTGTCTTGTCAACACCAAAGTGTTTGACTAATCCTCCACTATGCTTCTCCTTTATCAAATTCTCCCTCATGGAACTCTTAGGTATACACAAATGAACTCCTATGAACAACATCCCATCTTTATTGAAATAGTCCAATCACTTACTCCTATCCATCATAACCGGCTCTTTACATAATTTTAAAGGTTGTAGAAAATCTGGGTCATCATCATACAAGTTCTTCACCTCCTCAAATCCTAACACTATCACTCTCATCTTTGTCAACAAATTTTTCCTTCTACTCAATACATCAGCAAATTTGTTTGAATTCCCACTCCTATGCTTCAACACAAAGGTATAGCTCTGAAAGAACTCTACCCATCTCATATGTCTCTGATTCAACTTACTCTGACTATTCAAATACTGCAAAGCTTGATGATCGTTATACAATAAAAACTCCTTAGGAAACAAGTAATGTCTTCACTTCTTCAAGGCTTGAATTATGGCATAAGATTCTTGGTCATATACTAAATATCTCCTTCTTGCATCATTCAACTTCTCACTGAAATTAGCTATCAGTCGTCCTTCTTGACTCAACACATCTCCAATTGCATTTCCTCTTGCATCATAGTCTACTTGATATACTTTGTCAAAATATAGTAAAGCTAACACAAGATTCTCAGTCGCCCTCTTCTTCAACAATTCAAAGCTCTTATTTGCTCTGGTTGTCCACTTGAAATCCTTTCTAGCCCCTCTCATTTCTTTCATCATAGGGTTACAAATTGAACTGAAATTTTTGATAAACTTCTAGTAGAAGCTAGCCAATCCATGAAATGATCTTACCTCTCCAATGCTTTCCAGTGTAGGCCATTCAACAATTGCTCTTACCTTCTTAGGATCCATCTTCAATTCATCCATAGATATCACAAATCCCGAATAGACTAACTCTTCCTTCATGAAACTAGACTTCTCAATGTTTATCAACATTTTTTCTTCTCTCAACCTTTGCAAAACTTGTCTGAAATGAAACATATGTTCTTCCTTGGTCTTACTAAATATCAAAATGTCGTCCAAATACACAATAAAAAACTTACCCAAGAATTTCTTCAATACCTCATTCATCAACCTCATGAAAGTACTTGTTGCATTAGTCAATCCAAAAGGCATCACCAACCATTCATATAGTCCCTCATTTATCTTGAGTGTTATCTTCCACTCATCTCCTTCTCTGATTTTGGTTCGATGTTATCCACTCTTCAAGTCTATCTTTGTGTAGTATTTGGCTCCACTCAAACAATCTATTATATCATCCATTGTAGGAAAAGGAAATTGGTACTTTAATGTGATCTTGTTTATTTCTCTGGAATTAGTACATATCCTCCATTCTCCATTCAACTTAGGTGCTAACATTGTTGGAACTACACAAGGACTCAAACTTTCTCTAATCAAACCTTTCTTTAACAACTCTTGCACTTGTCTATTCAGATCCTCATTCTCTGTCGGTATTATTTGATGTGCTTCTTTATTAAGAAAAATAGCTCCAGGAATCAAGCCCATGCAATGACTGATACTTCTCACAGGTGGTAATCCATCAGGTACATTATCTGAAATGATGTCTGCATACTCTATCAGAAACTCCTTTATCTCCTTTGGTTGTTCTTCTTCATCCTCCAGATTCTCAGTATTCTTTGGAACTAAGGCAAAACACACATTCTCATGTCTCATTCCATTTAGGAATCTCCTTCCATCAACCAAAAAAATTCTAGCATTCATAGAGACTTCACTCTCCATAGGATCTTCCAAGGGCAACAAGGTCCGCTTCATCCCATTCAAAACAATAGTGTATATGTTCTTTCTTCCATCATGTATTGTATGTCTATCAAACTTCCAAGTTCTTCCCAACAAGATATGACAAATATCCATAGGCATAATATCACACAAAACTTCATCATGATAATTTCCAATATTCAATTTCACCAAACATTGCTCACTTACTAATATCTTATGATCATCTTGAATCCATGTTATCTAATAAGGCTTAGGGTGTTTCAATATTTTTAGATTCAACTTATTCTCCATCTCCTCTGTGACAAGATTATCTGAACTACCACTATCAATTTTAACTTTCCAACACTTATCGGATACCTTACATCTAGTTCTTAAAAAATTCCTTCTCTGCAAGGGCTCTTCACCATCTCCAATTTGACACAAATCTCCTCATTATCAATAGTTCCCCATCTTCCAGTTTGTTAGTTGATCTGCTATGGTCTTCTTCTACCAATGTTGTTCTCCCAGTTTTCTCAATCTTCTTGCATTCAAAAAAATGATGCCCTTCTCCTCCGCACTTAAAGCAAGTTCCTCTAAACATTCTTTTATCTTGTATTATGTCTTCTTTTCCATAACCCTCATTCTGATATCCATTAGGTTATCTTCTCCGGTAGAAATTTCTATCATCCTTCCGGTACGAACTACCATCTTTTCTTACTTCCTTGTCCTTATTTTGATCTGCACAAGCTCCTCTTCCTCCAAAAAACCTTATGCCTCTACCTCTTTGTTGCTACTCATGTCTTTTGTTCAACTTTTCTTTTTCTTTTAGGGCATATTGATACGCTTCTTGCATACTCTACAACTTGATCAAATCGAGTTCATCTTGTATAGACATTTGCAACCCATTCAAATATCTTGGAACTTGTTCAACCTCATCATTGGTATGTTTGGATATGATATTCATCTTGTATAATGCTTTGGTATACTCCTTCACACTAGATTCCTTCTATTTTAGGTTTTGTAACTTCTGAAACAAATTTACATGATAATCAACTAGCATAAACTTTGATTTTAACTCGGTAACCATCCGCTCCCATGATTTGATATTCTCTTTACCTCTTCTCTATCTATCTACCTACAAATGTTCCCACCAAAGAGATGCATGACCTTTCAACTTAGTGCAAGCAAACCTTACCTTCCTATCTTCCATGGTTCCTTCAAAATCAAAATACTTTTCCATTTCTGTGATCTAATCTAACAATTCATCCAAATCTAACTTTCCATCATGACAATCTGGTGGACTAAAATGTGGTTTGGTATTCACTCTTGACAATGCTCTTATAAACCTTTCTTCATCTGGATCATTCCCCAATGGGTTTTCTACTTGTTCTTCAGTTGCCACTTCTCCTTCTTCACTTTGCTCACATCTTCAACATGTCGACCTCTTCTCTGGGTCGTTTCAATAGCTTATAACCGGGTTGCAATTCTTATTAACATTTCCATTGCAGCAGGGTTTGCATTTCCACGTGCTCCACCATTCCTATTTCCTCTTCGCGCCATCTTCATGCAATTCCTCTACAACTATAGGCCGAATCCACAATCCAACACCCTACAAAAAATCTTACTAGACAACACAATCTCTAGAATGAAAAACTCGCTCTAATACTATGTAGTGTAGTTACGGTTAGGAGGGTCATCAAAGAGAGCAGTCTGGACCATGCAACCAGAGTAAACACAATGGAAGCAAGATAATCTAATGGAGACAATGCAAAAATGACTAAATTATATCATGAAAATCATTTACAATCTGCCAACAACATGTGGGCTACAAGATTCGGCTCACTGGTCTGAATACATACATGCTCAATTACAATATTGGTCAACTCTGGACCTCTTAATCTCAAGATAGATCTTCTATGTTCTAAGAATGGATTTCTACAAGTGTAATTACATTGATTTATGTTATCAAGAGGGATTTGCATCGGCCCAAGAAGAATCAAATGCCGATGAAAAAGATGAAACATGTAAAACCACCAGGCCGACCTCCACCAAAGAGATCCATCCAGAAAATCCATAGGATGAAGTGTGGATCTAACGGAAGGTTGGCCACATGCCAAGGAATGTTGGAAACAGTGAATTGAAGCTCTGCAAGCTATGAAAATGATCTGCAAGATTCACCAATAAAAAAATAGGTCCAAGTGGTTCTTGTGTTCTAAACCAAATATTTGTCCTAGATTATGAAAACAATCACTTGCCGAAAATAGATCCAAACGTCCCTGTGGACTTAGGTTAAAAAACATGTCCACAAGAAAAATCTAGCTCCACAAGATCCAATGAGCAAATCCAAAGAAACACATAATGAAATTTTGAACTGCAAAATAGTAACAAACTGAAAAAAAAAAAATTTTTTGGTTGATGCAAGATTGTCAAGAACTAGGGATGCTCCTGCATCACTTGAGTGGCTTGATAAATCCATGATATATGGTCAATCATTCTTTGATTTTTTGAGTTATTATTCTTATTTTGTGGTTCATTTGTCAAACATTATCCTTTAAAACAACTTTCCAACATTATTTCATATTGGGTGGAAACTTGCCACACTAAAGTCCACAAAGACCAATTTTTATAAACATGTCATTGTTCACTCACAAGGTGATTTCAATTTATATTAATGTGTTTGGAATTTGGAACGATGTCCCATGAATGAGATAGAATGGATAGGTATAATTATGTCATTGTTAACACCATCCATTTTCCTTTAAATTTGTGGGGGGCAGCTTGCTTGTTTTCACCACTACTTCCATAATGCTAGCATCTCAAAGGTTCACAAAGTCATAACCACCTAAAAAATTTATCCTTTCAACTCAAAATTTTCACTTCAAGTGGCTGCAATTCATCACTAGATGTGGATTATAAATTCACACTCTAATCATGATGCCCAAAAAAATATTGATTCATTAGCCATAGACCTCGAATGATTAAAAAACTTAAAGAAAGGTAAGAACTCTTTATTAAGCATTCTAGATATTTGTGTTGAGTCTTTGTTCAATATTATAAGATATTTTACCAACCAACTAATATTATACTCTAGCTAATGACATGTTTCTCCACAATAACACTTAAATGTGGTTACTTTTCAAGCATTCACTTCTTAGCATATTCTTTGTAATTAACTTTTCACTAAGAAATATTTGTAAGAGGTCATAATTTATATATCCAGTGATGGAGTCCCTATTTTGGATATAGATTATCATGCATTTTTTATTAAAAAAAAGTAGGTATGTTGTGGGAGAAGACCTTCACAAGATTTATTTTGAATCCTTTAATGGGAATTTGTTATGAAACATAATCAACAAAAGCAATATTAAATTAATAAGTAAGATAGTGAACTGAAGAAAACTTACAACTAGTAACCCATAACCTTGCTAAATATCTCCTACAAGATTATTGCCAAGGCTCTTGATCTCAAGGTTAGACCAATCCTTCTCTTGGTTGTATAGCTTGAGTAAAGTACTTTTATTAAGCTGCAATAAATCCTTGATAACATTATTGTCATTTTTGAAGATATGGAATGGGTTCAATATTCTTAGTAGCCAATAAAGCTCATCAAAATTTATTTTTCCAAGACTATGACCATATCGAAATAACTTTTATTCTTATCATATTTTAGGGACTTTGATTTGAACACCATGCTCCTTAGTCTATTTAGATGCTCTTTTCTAATTCCTTAGCTTTCATAACCATTAATATTCAACAATCCAAGCCTTTTGGGCTTTTCAATTCCATCCATTATGAATTTCCTTTAGCTCCTACACTTTACATTCTTTTTGTTGATGGATTTCGTCTATATTTTGCTCCACATGGTCTCTTAGAAGCTAGATACGGGTATTTTCTTTCCTAAGTCATCTTTTTAATTGATCAGTGGGCATTTCTCTCATGTTCATTTTCTCTTCTTAAGGGTGAGAATAATATCAAATAGAATTTTCTTTGCCTTTACATGTATATTATCAAGCTTATAGTTTTCAAGTATTCAATGTAAAAGAAGATTGATGTCATAAGAATCCTTTTCTTTCCAAACTTGGTTGATTGGATTATTCTATATAAAAATGGATTTGATAACAGGGAAATATTTTTATTCCTAGGTATTCCATTTTCCTTGAAGGCCTCACCAACAATCTTAGGACAAGTTATCATACCCAAAATTCAAAAATCTAATCTATTAAATCATTAAGCCTCTCTTGTTAGCTAGAAAAATCCACGTGCACTCTAAAATTTTAATTGTTATCCATATTTATATTTTCTCTTGTTGGATCCCTTCAAAAGCTTCCTATTTCGAAATTGAGAAACTCCTCCATAGTTTGTTATGAGATTTTGCGATAATACTAAAGGTTTCTATCGATTTTCTTGAAAGTTCTATTTTCTCCATCATGATACTAGTGGCTTGGGTATTTTTCATTATGTGAGTTAAAGACATTTTTCTTTATGATAAACAGATTATTCGAGTTCTAGAAGGGAATGGTACCTAAACAATTATTTTATTTCTTCAATAAATTCTACAATATGACCATCTTGGAAATCCCTTGGCCTATATACTCTTCTCACCATGAGAGAACTTGTTGAAATCAATTGAATACTTCATATTTACTCTTTAGAAAATATACCCATGTTGGTATAAATTATAAATCATCAATAAATGAAATATTATATGCGAATTTTACATTTTAAGAAACATCTATAAGACCAAACACATTAGAATGAATAAAATGTCCAACCCACCACAAGATCAATGAGAACTTAAATAAAACTAAATGTGGCATGATTTTTCATAAATGGGTATGTGCAGGATCATGGTGGGCCAAAATAGGCCCTTAAGTGGCAATGAAATTTCAGAAAAACAGAGTTAGGCAACTGGACATAAAAATTTGAATAGGTTATGAACATTATTTTAAAAATATGTAAGAAGAGAATCAATATTAAATTGAATGTATTTTCTAAGCTACAAGTTATTTTCTGAAGAAAAAAATAAAAAAAATTATTTGACGAAAATTTGAAATTTCAATGTAGTAGTACTAAAATTTCAGGAAAAAGTTAATAAGTAGGTGTATGTCTAACCACCCTAAACACAATAAAATAATAATATTTTTGAAAAAACTAGTAGACTCGTGTCTAGATGTGACACATATTTTTTAATAATTTTTTTTGAAGTAAATAATTAATTATGAATTTTTTACTACAACTTTTCAGAAATTCAAAAACTCATACATTTGACCACCTTAACTTGGTCTAAACTTTATGAAATTCAATTTTCTTTCTTTTTATCTTATAGTAGACAAAACGTAGAATGTGATGCATGTTTCTCATTTAGAAAATATGATATCGTTTGAAAGTTATGGATGTTTTTCAATCAGCCTATCAATAAGAACTTTAGTCATAATTCAATTAGGAAATAAATAATAATTATTTATTAAAGTCAAAATAAGGAAAATCTTATGTTGGTTCCCAAATGGGTTTTATGCTTTACAAGCCACCAAATACACTCAATCCAATCTCTATGAAGTAGCCAACTTCAATTATGGAA
This sequence comes from Cryptomeria japonica, assembly GCF_030272615.1. Lineage (NCBI taxonomy): Eukaryota > Viridiplantae > Streptophyta > Pinopsida > Cupressales > Cupressaceae > Cryptomeria > Cryptomeria japonica. The sequence continues at coordinate 21,963,826 of NC_081410.1, forward strand.
ATTATCACAAGGATTAGACCAACTAACAAGGATATAAGATCCTTCTGCACTTTATGCTCTTCAAAACCAGCGAGGGTGATCCCTTAATGCTTTCATAATTTTTTACATCACACTTATAAATAACATTAAATAAATCATATAATCTCACCAAAAGGCTCAACAACAATTTAAGGAGATGCTAAATGATGGCTAATCATCCATTGATCTACAACTTAAAGTGGAGCAATGAGAATGAACAACTCTTCAAGCTATTAGAATTAATGGTTCTCATATGGGCTCAATAGAAAAGGAGAATGTTCCTCAACTTCCTAAAGCCATGAGACATTTCAGCTCATAAACACACATACATAAAATAAAAGATATACTGATTCAAACAAAGCTTGTAGCAAGAGATAATTATTCTGACAACAACACTGACTATAAACACAATTACAAGCTATGATTAGTGTCTCATTCCATTGGGCAACTCGAAACCATGAAAACATAAAATGACATATGACAAGATCCAACAGATATTAGATCCAAGATAACACTGCCTTATAGTGTATCTCATAAGTGATTCACATCTAAAACTACTTACCTAAATCTTTGCATTAGCCCTATCATTCTACAACTCTATTTAAGCAATTTAGTTGACCCCTTAGGCCAAAGCATAAACAAAAAGTCACATACATCACAACAATGCACTAAATAAAATAAGCCCTTGGTTGATTTCACTAAAAAACTAATAGAATCATAAAATGGAGAGAAGCTACATCTAAACCATATTTTCATTTATTCCAAATGCTACTTCTACCACATAACATTTTACATTCTATTATTCTAATACCCGCAAAAGAAATTTGACACTAAACCTATTTTAGAATTTTATTTGCAAAATGCATTACATGCCACTCAAAATAACCAGTCTACTACATGGATCTAAAACCTTTGGACAAGAATGTTAGGTCCCAGAGACAACTGAGAATGGGGGGGTGTGAATCAATTGTCCAATAAATTCAACCAAAATTAACTTAACCAAAATTTAATGCATAATTTTGTAAACCAAACTTTATGCCGGTACACAGTTTATCAGTTAATTGCAGTATCGGTAAAGATTAATGCATGAAATAGAAATATATTAACATCCACAACACATAACACAAATATTTGTACATGGAAACCTTGTAAGGGGAAAAACCACAGTGGGAAGCCTTACCCACAATAAAATGATACTACTGCAGATAGTATGTGTGTACAATATGGATTCTACAAATACAGAAAGGCCAGCTGCCTAGAGCTCACTGCTCAATCACAAAATAAGAGTCACATTGACTACAATTGGATGGTTAAATCCAATGATAATGTACTCCTTAAAATAGCATCTTCATATGTTGGATTCAGTACCAGTTAAGTTCTGATTGCCTTCATTAAAAACCTTCCTTCAACCTTCAAATGATGTTTGCATGTATATCTCTGTTTATTTTCGCATATACCCTATTACAATCCTTTTTCAATCGCATATCAATCTCACAAATGAGATCTTACATTTATACCATAACCTAGGACCAATTGAATAGGTTGGCTCACTAAAAGATATTACAATAAAATCAATTACAAATAAATCGATATCCAATGCATGATGTCGGCTCAATGCATTTACAATAATAATAAATCATCTTCAAAATGTGTCATGATAATTTGGAATAGATATGCCTGCTGGTGTATATCCTGGACCTATTTGCCAGTAACAGTAAATATGCAAACCTGAATAAACCAATAACCAAATCGCCAAAACCAAGTGATCAAATAATGTCTTCGACATAACCAAGTAGTCTTCAAGTCATTCCAAGTGTCGGTGAACAATATAATCTGTTGGTGAACCAAATATTAATGATCGTGCATAGGTCTCTGACTTGCCGGTGAACATAGCCAAAGATCTCCAAGTGCTGATAAGTGTTGACAAGTGATGACAAGTGTTAACATCAATGACAAAACCATATCAACATATCCAAAATACCAACAAAGAATTGCCTACAGACCCTGTACAAGAGAAAAATTTCAGAACCCTTACAATAGAGAAAGAAGAAGAATATATAGAAAAGAAGAAACTCCAAATTGGAGAAATTTCTACCACGTCCTCTCCCAGATCTGATTTGCAATGCCATCTATCCTTTCTCTCCTCTCTCTACAATTGAATAACATTCATTTTCTTCTTTCCCTTAATCTGCACTCTTCCCTAATATCTTCTAATTGAAAAATATTCCTCTAGCTTTTCCCATAAATGCACTCCTTATTTTTTATTTTACCATTTCATCACCAAATATATGCCCTAGTGAAAAATTTACCCTTTGCTTTATTTGCAACTGAAAAAGTATTTTTTTTGTTTAAATATTCTCCCAACTAAAATGCTCCTTCCCTAGGCTAGGCTGGTCACTTTTGGTGTTGCTAGGCACATGCAAAATAACATCAAGCAGTTTATTTTTATTTCATTGAATGCTTCTACACTCCCTTGAATAGACTCCCAAACAACAACACAGATTGACTAACACGTAGGTCCGTTGGCACTACCTTGGACACATGGCGACTCCCCACCCTTGGCACTACCTTGGACACATGGCAACACAAACTGGCTAACACGTAGGTCCGTTGGCACTACCTTGGACACATGGCGACTCCCCACCCTTGGCACTACCTTGGACACATGGCGACTCCCCACCCTTGGCACTACCTTGGACACATAGCGACTCCCCATGATTGTGCACATGCAAGCAATTTATTTTTATTTTTATTTCATTTATGTCCGTTGGCACTACTTTGGACACATGGCAACTCCCCACCCTTGGCACTACCTTGGACACATGAAGACTCCCCATGATTGGGCACATGCAAGCAATTTATTTTTATTTTTATTTCATTGAATGCTTCTACATTCCCTGAATAGACTCCCCAACAACAACACATATTGACTAACACGTAGGTCCGTCCACGTGGCCGCTCCCCATGATTGTGCGGTTACTGATCTCTCTGCATCTTCACGATCATGGGATCACGAGATTGAGCCACGTTTCACCTGTAGTCTAATCTTTTGTCCATTGCGTTGGTGCTAGTTGTCGCCAAATTGATACCGGCTCACCTCTTCCTCTAGGCACATTGTATCCACTAAGTGCCACATGTCACCTCAATGCTTATCCGTGTGTCACTCTATCTCTGCCAGAGACTACCATGTGTCAACTAGGGGTTCTTCCACATCACCGAGAGGCTTTTATCCATGTAAACATTGGTACCACCTTCATCCATTTACTACTGGGCTCCATGCGTGCTCCCGTTTAGTGTGAGTCTCAAACAATTTAAACGCAATGTTTAAATTTCCTACAATGAATGTGGGATAGATGATTTTTGCACAGGCCGTAGTAAACCTTTCTACCAGGGCGCTGCATCTACAACGTCGACAAGATTCCTCTATGCTTTGATGGATATCAATAATCCAATTTCAATGATCCATCTTATGATATTGGCAGGGAAAGCACTATCAAGATTTTGGGTACACACACTACATCCGTCAGTCAAACTTGATCAAAATGATTCAAAATATATTCACCAGATTCATTTTGTTCAAAAACTACATCACTACATATTATAAGATGACCTTGATCTGGGGCATTAATCAAATTGCATGCCTTGCCTAGGCATCCACATTTTTGCTTTCATATTTCTACTAAGAGATTTGATGATACATCTACTAATAACATTCGTTGAGAAGTTTGAACAACCGTATCAATAAATCTATGTTGTGCACGCACCGTGATTATGGCTTGACATTTCATTGAAACACCTGCACTTGTATTTAGCTTCACATTCATGTTAATTTCATTTGACAGCTCCAAAACCTATTCAACAAAATTATATCATGCAACCTTTACATTCATCACTCCCCATGAGAAGGCTTAAATTTGGCTTCACAGCCGCCAATATTATTTGTTCCGAAGCTTTTTTAAAATATGTTAGATGAATTTACATTTGGGCGAATGATGCCATAATGGTGGTGATGAGACCATGAACCCTTGAGGCACCTTTCAAACTTATCACGTGCCTTGCCTATTTCACACTTGGAGAAGCTCCTTCACCATTTTATGAAGACCCACACTAAATTCGAAGGCTCCTAGCTTGAGTATTGCATTTGCTTGGAGTATCTAAAGCTTTTTCAACAAAATCATTTGATATATATTCTGCAATCACGACAATCATTAAACCCACCAAAATCATTTGCTTGAAAATTTTCTAAATTATTTTCAACCTGACCACTTTGTATCCTGCAAGCATTACTTATTTCATGAGATCACGATTCTTTGAGGCGTTCGTTTTAAACAATTTGCAAACCCAAACAGTGCTTTCCCATTCGGCATGCTTTGTTCGCTGATGATACCGACAACCATGGTGGCCATGAGACAAAATGGAAACCCTAATGCACCAATGTATTCACAAATTAGGGCATAGTCTATCCTCCCGCAATGCTTATTTGCCTTGCTTCTTCTCATCATGGGATAGCTAGGATATTATGAAACATGCACGGGCATTAACCTTGAATATTTGGATGCAGAATGTGGAGAAACATTTGAAATGTTTGATTCCTCCTTTCATTTATATTTATACATTATTTAAAAATATAATGTATAAATAATAAGATAGAGCTTATCATTTGATAATTGTTCCTTATGAGGGATGTCAGGTCCCAATGTGGGCCCCACTAAAAAAAAATTGTTCTCAAACAATTGTACCCTGGAATTGATCTGAAAACACTTCAACACTCATCGGGGTCAGCAACTCACACAATTTGGTCACTGGAAACTAATTTTCAACACTTTGCAAAACTGACCAAAACCACTTCTATACCTCGGAAACCGCCTCCAAAAACTGCTCAAATGGCCACCTGAGACCACACCACATGATAGGCATATAGTATGATATAATGAGAATCTCCCTATAAAACTTTTTTTCTTGACGATTCCTGAGGTGCAAGATATTAATCACCAAATTTCACTACTTGGTTGTTTCTGTGCTAAAAACTGCCAGAACCCCTTCCAAACCCTGTTTCAAATTAATTTTGAAAAGACATCAAATCACACCATGAACATCCAGAAACTAACATATAAGATCATTTCACTACATAGAATCACAAGAATCAGTTGGTTTGAAAAAAAAATCATCTAGGCATAAGTTATTAATGCTCAAAATGAGCCTCCCCGAAACACACTTCACTATGCAAAATGCAGAAAACAACAATTTGCAAAAGATTTGGCTTTAGCAACCAGGTCAAATGAAATGATGGGAACATGAAAATAGGAAGGGTAGTACAAATAAGACTGCAAAGTAGGCTACTTTGACTTTTCTGGAAATGTGAACCATGCAGATTTGTGCAAACCCCTAAAAGTAGGTGCATCAAAAACATGTTAAAACTGATTGTAGGATCTTTCAGATGGCTATATAGACTTAATTAAATGTGTCCAACACATTCTCCAAGTGATTTTTCATGAAGTTTACTGGATCCTATAGGAGTTGAGAAATACAACCCCATAGTAGCCTGAAGATCTTCTGCAAGCCGAATAACCTGTTACAAGGAGAAGCAATGAAGCAAACTTTGAAGAACAAGAAAAACACAGAAAAAAATATTCTCCAAAAAAGAGAGCTCCAATTCACCAGAAAATGTATATTGAAAAGATGATACAATGAAAAGAAAAAGTAACCTCTAATAGGTCAAGAAACCCTAAAAAGGGAAAACCCTAGGTTTGCACATAATAATTAATTAAAATAATTAATTATATGCACCTAATGTTAGCTTAAGTGTAAATAGATAATTGGAAACTTAAAGAATTAAACAAATAATGTTTAATTAATCAAGTAAAGACCCAATTACTCTAACACCCCCCCTTAAGCTACACTTAGGGAGAAGCTAAAACCTAGAACAACTACTGAAAGCATGAAAGATGGCTCCTGGCAACAAGGCCTGATCAGGTACCCAAATACAATGAAATCTCTATGAAACGGAGACAAAGGAGAAAACCCAGTGGGAAAAAACTCCTCTCCAAAAAGAGATAAAAGAACATGCTGAAAGAAGAAGAAGGAAGGAAGGCCTCATAAAGACCCCCCAAGGACAACTTCCTTCACCCCAAGCATAGAGCGCAACTGAAGATAGCGTGGTGATGCAAAAGGTTTCGTGAAGATGTCTGCAACCTACTCAGAAGTGGGAATGTACTCCAGAATGATAACACCATCCTGAATCAACTTACGGATGAAATGTATGTGAAGCTCAATGTGCTTCGTCCGCTGATGCTCTACTGGGTTGCGGGATATATCAATAGCACTTTGATTGTCACACCAAAGAACAGTGGGACTATCAAGAGGAAAACCAAACTCAGTCATCAACTGTCAAAGCCATGAGATCTCCTGACTAACGAGTATAGCAGAGCGATACTCAGCCTCTGTAGATGATAATGCATGAGCAGTCTGCTTCTTGCAACACCATGTGATACGACTAGAGCCAAGACAGAAAACAAAGCCGGAAGTAGACTTTTGATCAGTGACATCACCAGCCCGATCTAAGTCAGTGTAGCCAACAATGTGTGGTTCCCCTGATGTATAATGAATGCCATGAGAACTAGTGCCCTGAATGTACCTCAAAATACGTTTGGCAGCTTGCCAATGACTCTCATGAGGATCATGGGGGAAGAAAGAGACAAGACCAACCGCAAAGGAAATATCAGGATGGGTGTGAGTCAGGTACAACAAACTACCAACCAATTGCCTGTAAAGTGTAGAATCGACTAAAGGAGTGGGACAAGCTGTGGTCAAAACAACCCCTGACTGAAATGGTGTGGGAGCAGGCTTGCAATCAAGCATGCTGAAGCACTGAAGCATGTCAAGAGCATACTTCTGCTGGTAGAGAGAGATCCCATCAGAAGACTAAATCACCTAAAGACAAAGGAAATAGTGCAAGAGACCGAGATTTGTCATCTCAAACTGATCCATCAAGGCACGCTGAATATGCTAAATCATAGAGGATGAGCTACCCGTGATGAGAAGATCATCAACATATAGCACAAGAACCAAAATGTCACCCTCAAGAAGCTGAATGTAGACGGTGTGATCAGAATGACTGCGGGAGAACCCAATGGAGAGCAAGAAAGAGTCCATCTTCTCATACTAAGCCCGAGGGGCCTGTTTGAGACCATATAATGAACACCGAAGTCTGCAAACCAAAGAACTATCCTGCACAAATCCTTGAGGTTGTTCCATGTAGATTTCCTCCTGTAGATCCTCGTGCAAGAAGGCACTCTTCACATCCATCTGAAAAACAGGCCAACACCGAGAAGCTGCAAGAGAGAGTACAAAGCGAATGGAATTCATCTTGGCTATAGGGGCAAATGTCTCGGAGTAATCAATACCCTCAACCTGTGAAAAACCCTTCGCAACAAGACGTGTCTTATACTTATCAATCGAACCATCAGCAACATATTTAGTGCGATACAACCAGCGACACCTAACCATCTTTCTACCCTTAGGAATAGGACAAAGATCCCATGTATGATTCCTCATCAAAGAAGAATACTCCTCCTCCATAGCACAATCCCACTCAGGGTGACCTGTCGCCTCTGAAAACTTCTGAGAATCATCTGAAATAGCATGACTCAAAAGACTAGAACCCACTATGTGAGAATGAGTGCGACAAGTATGTGAAGGGTCACCAGCCAAAGGACCTGCCGCTGCAACAGTAAGGCGAGCCCACTTGGGCATCTGAGGTGGAGTAGGTGGAGGTGGGGATGGTGGAGGTGGGGATGGTGGATCATCAGCACCATCATCAGAAGCATCCTCAAAAAGATCCTAAAGTGGTGCAATGGTCGGAGTAGGTAGAGGAGTAGACACTGGAGTCAGGGTATCCACTATGGGAAGACGCTCATCAAACTGAACATCCCGTCAAAACAGGACCTCTCTGGAATCAGGATCAAACAACTTGTATGCCTTAACATCCTCACAGTAGCCAACAAAAATGAGTGGTCGGCTCTTCCGCTCCATGGCTTTCCTCTGAGCATCAGGAATAAAGGCCCATGCCTCACTACCAAATACCCGAAAAAAGGAAACATCAGGCTTGTCATGAGACCAAGCCTCCTCAGGAGTCATATGTCGAATAGCCTTGTGAGGCATCCGATTCTAAATATAGTTGGCACAATTGATTGCCTTAGCCCAAAAAGATGAATCCATGGACCTAGACTAAATCATACAATTCGCCATCTCCCGTAAAGTTCTATTCTTGCGTTCAGTGACACCATTCTGCTGAGGGGTGTAGGAAACAGTAAACTGATGCTGCAAACCATGCTCAGTGCAAAAATCTTTGAAAGCCTGATTCACATACTCCCCCCCATTATCTGTATGTATCCACTGAATAGAACAGCTGGACTGCTTCTCGACAAATGTCTTGAAGATTCGAAATGAATCAAAGACATTAGACTTGTACTTAAGAAAGTACACCCATGTGTGTTCGGAGAAGTCATCAATAAACGTGAGTACATACTTGGCCCCTGAAAAAGAAGGAGTGGGAAATGACATGAGATCACTGTGAATCAACTCCAAGGGTGTCAAAGCACGAGAGGCTCTCCCTTTCAGAAAGGGATCTCTATGATGCTTGCCAAGAACACAACCATGACAAACACCATCAGTGCAGGAAATCTGTGGGAGCCCAAGAACAAGTGCCTGTGTACTCATCTGCTGAAGATATCTGTAATTGACATGGCCCAATCGCTCATGCCAAAGCTTACTCACTGAATTTGCATGTGCTATGAGAGATGAACTTGTACCCGAAGAGGGCTCAAATTCATCAAATCTGTAGAGACGAGATGCAGAATCCACACTACCAAAAGCCACAACCAAATCAGGGTCATGGAGGTCCCGAATAACCACATCATTTGGTGAGAACTCAACTATCTTACCAGAGCCAGAGTGGCAAATCTGATAAATGGACAGAAGGTTCATCGAGATGTCAGGGACAACCAGAACATCTTGTAGAGTACCCCCATCCAAAGAGACAGAACCTAAACCCAAGACGGAAAGCTGAACTGAGTCACCCACTGCAATCTATGAAATACCACAAGAGGCAAGAGAAGTAACCAACTGCTGAGTGTGTGTCATATGGTGAGAAGCACCAGAATCTGGAATCCAAGTGGACCCAGAGGTCGAAGCTCTAGAAGTGAGAGCATGACCTTTCCTTGTGGAAGGAGAAGATGCCTGAGGTGAAGAAATGTGATGTTGCTGCATGGCTTCCTCTAAAGCCTCTAATCATTTCCAACACCTGGAAACTGGATGTCCATCCTTTCCACAAAAACTGCAAGTGTCTAATGATTTCTTCTTAGGCTTGGAGGAAGACTCACCGGATTGTGAAGATTTCCCTTGTTTGGGAGGAACAGGTTTTGAATCAAACTTAGGAGCAGGCTTGGAGGAATTCTCACTACCTGCAGAAGGCTTTTTCTGCTTCTATTTGTCCTTCTCCTTAGAGGACTGAGCAACCAATGCTTTGTTCTTGGAGCCTGAGAGCATATCCAACTGAGAAAGATGAGACTGCTCACGAGACAAGTGCTCACAAAAGACATCAAAGCTTGGCATGGTGAAATTAGTACCCAAACCATCCATGGTGGAGTAGAAAGTAGAGGCAAAAAACTGAAAGGGACCCCGAAGCTTTGAAAGAATCAAATGAATGCACTCTGTATTGGTCTTGTTCTTTCCACATCCCTGAAGAACAGATCTGGTAGTCTTGAATTTGTTCAAAAAATCCTCAATAGTGGGAAAGGTATCAGGTAACAATGAAGTCAACTCTGCCTTAATATGTAATGCCTGAATCTCATTGACCCTCCCGAAGAGAGAATCAAACTTCAACCACATATCCCAAGGAGTAAGCAACTCATCAAGGTGAAACAGAAGACTGTCGGAGACATGCAAAGCGATCAAACCCATGGCCTCATCGAGCTTGTTTCGGTACATAAGAACCTCATAAGGACGGTGAAGGTCTGGCTGAACCTCATCCAATGTAGCCCACAACCCTCGTGACCTGAGAAGCCTTGTGATGCAGGGCTTCCAGGTGTGATAGTTGTGTGAAGTCAACAACTCAACTGAAGGATCTGCCATGAGAACAAAGAAAAGAACTCTGCACCTGCACCTGCTTGTTGGTTGTTTTTATTATGTGATATTTTAGAATAGACAGAAGATGCAGAAGGGTTTTTTTTTTTTGAGAGTTTAGGTGTTCCTGATTTCTGATATAAATGACAGAAAGCGAGAAAAAAAACACCCCCCCACAATGGAGAAACCCAAACCCTAGTACATAGTACTGAGAAAGAAGTAGTGCATAAGCAAAAAAACTTCAAACTGATATCTCATGTACCTGGTAAAAATTCTAAGAAAAAAGATCACAAATCTGAATAGAGCATGTGAAGAGCTTTCCAACGCCTATTCATTTTCAAAAAACGGAGTCCGTTTGCCCATTCTATGGCCCCAAAAGTGCAAAAAAGAAGCCCGACTTTGACTGGTAAAAAACACAATCAAACAGTAGATCCAGGAACAAAATCCACCACCACGAAGTCCAGCTCGGAATCACCTTTCCAATGCCTATTCATTTGCCAAAATCCAACTCCGGATGCACGATCTAGGCCCAAAAAACCAACCCCCTCTCAAAAAGACTAGAGAGGAGGGGTTGGTTGTGCTCCCGGGCGAAGGTGGGGCTCGGGCCGGGCGCAGGTGGTGCTCGGGTCGGGCGCAGGTGGCGCAGAAGTGGAGTGGTGCTTGGGCCAGGTGGAGGTGGCGCGTCCCGTTGGAAGTGGCACAGCCCGGCGGTGGAGGCTTGCTAGCAGTGGCTGGAGCGGCGGGGTTATTGCCGGAGTGGCGGGGTTGTTGTCGGAGCAGCACAGAACCGATAGGGCGGTGCTGGAGGGAGTTTCCGCCGGCGGGAGGCATCATGGAGTGGCCGGCATTGAGGACGTCATGGACGGCGGTGCCAGTGGGGCCAGCCTGACACAGGTTCGTACGGCGTTGGACTGTCAGGTCCGGTACCCTAAAATGTGGGTAAAAAAAACTTTTTTTTTTTTTTTTTGAAATGCTTTTTTTGATTTTTTTTTTTTTTTGAAAAATCAAAACAATTCGACCTACATGCTGTAAAAAGGCAATTTTTTTTTTTGCAATTTTTTTTCTTGATTTGCGTGCCAGGGCCGTACGACCTAGCTTGGAGAAAAAAAAATCACCCAGATGCTCAGGGGTCAAAAATGGACAAATTTTATATGAGTATAGGGGTTTTTGGGTCTTCTAAGCACGACGGTGAGATTCATTTAGGCCCAAAGTGCTCAGAAAAAAAACTTAACCCTAAGCACACAAAAAATGCCTGAAACCCTAGATCTGCTTCAAATGCAAAATTCTCAAAAAATAGGAACACGTAGCTACAGATCTGAGCTCTGATACCATATAAGAGTTGAGAAATACAACCCCATAGTAGCCTGAAGATCTTCTGCAAGCCGAATAACCTGTTACAAGGAGAAGCAATGAAGCAAACTTTGAAGAACAAGAAAAACACAGAAAAAAATATTCTCCAAAAAAGAGAGCTCCAATTCACCAGAAAATGTATATTGAAAAGATGATACAATGAAAAGAAAAAGTAACCTCTAATAGGTCAAGAAACCCTAAAAAGGGAAAACCCTAGGTTTGCACATAATAATTAATTATATGCACCTAATGTTAGCTTAAGTGTAAAAAGATAATTGGAAACTTAAAGAATTAAACAAATAATGTTTAATTAATCAAGTAAAGACCCAATTACTCTAACATATCCCAACTTATTAGCTCTCAAAAGGGCCCTCTCAAATAGCTTTCAGTGGTGTACTTTTTCATGCCTTACCAAATTTTTATATGAAAACCTCAAAATTTCTTCAAAAATTAGAAGGTGCCAACACCTTACATTGTTGGAAAGTTGAGAATGTCCTTAAAAATCCATTTTCGTTTCATCAATTTTAGCTAAAAAAAAGTCATCAGCCATGAGAGTGAAGTCTAGAAAAACAAGTACTCAAAAACATGTTTTTATATTGACTTTCCAAGTTTGGCATTTCTTAGCCAAATCCCAAAGCAATCTCGAGCCAAATACCAAGATTTCAAATTTTTGTCAGAGAAATCAGATATTGGATTAATATCGGATAATTTTTATAATCTTTTATTATGAATAAAATTAATATATTTTGCATGTTATTATATATTGTATAATATTAATATATAATATATTAATATTTTTATTAATATATTAATAATTTAAAAGATAACGGATAGTGGATAATGTGTGTGTGTGTGTGTGTCTGTGTGTGTGTGTGTGTGAGAGAGAGAGAGAGAGAGAGAGAGAGATGGTTGGCAATGGATAAGGGGAAAGTGATCTAGATAGGGAGTGGGGGGGAAAGGGAGAGGGAAAGATAGGGAGAGAAGGGTAAAGATTTTTAGAGACAGATGTGGGGAGAGGGAGAAATATCTGACACCTTGTTTAGGAGAGAGAGAGAGAGAGAGAGAGAGAGAGAGAGAGAGGGAGAGAGAGAGAGAGAGTAATTAGGGGGAGGGAGAGAGTCTTGGGGAGAATGAGATTACAGATGTCCTAAGGGGTCATATGGCATCCTAAGTGGTCATATGGTGTTGTTAGGGGTCATATGGGGTCCTAAGGGACCATGCATGTGTTAGAACACCATATGACCTCTTAAGACACCACATGACCCATTAGGACATCATATTATTGTTAGGGGTCATTGTTGGCCATCTCATGAAATTGATTATGTGGTGCATTGATGTTTTGTCATTGATGCCAACACTAGTTGTTTGGATGTTTTACCAACACCCTTCTGGTCCTGGTAGGATGAGTGGTTTTTGGTTAACTTGGATCTGGCATTATCTGGTAGGCTCTGGTATAGTTTGGTGATGGAATCAGCTTGTCCATGAGACTTATACTCATATTTGGTCAGTTGGTTTTGGTCTGGAGATCGAATGCTATCCTGCCTACTTAGAAGATTGGTTTCTGGTTCCAGCAAGGGTTTCACCGGCAGAGATTTTGGTAGAGATCTCTGATAAATTGCATAAGTGGTGTTGGTGAAGCTTCTTGTGGAGTTTCAAGATGATATTGGTGATCATGTTCGAGACTTGGCTAATGGAGATCATTGTTGTGGCATGTGGACCTATACTTGGTCCCAGTTGATCTAGGTTATGGAACGACTTTAATGTAACGTGTGGATAGGACCTATTAATGTATTTTTGGGATGTCTTATGTGTTGATATTATTTGTTTGGTCTAAGGCTGACATAGTTTGTAATTATGTAATTGGTTTATTTTTTGGTGGCCGACATGATTGTTTATGGTTGAGGATTTGTATATATAGATGTAAGATCTCATTGTAGATCATCATGGTTATTGTTAGAAGCCATGGTCAAGGAATGTAATATGTGAATAATGTAATATCACTCAGGCAGAGGAGTTGGTTGATCATTGGAGATCAAATTGGGTTTATGTAAGAGGATTTAGACCTCTGATATTGAGTTTAACCAAAATTGTACTCAGGCATAGGAGATGTTATCTTTTGCAGTTCAACATTTCTCCGGATTGTAGTCTGGATTTCTATTTAGTCAGTGAGGCTCCTTTTGTGATGAGTAGTGTTCTCTAGGTTGTTGGCCTTCCTGCAAGTGAAGGCCCCTTCATTGTAAATTACATACTTACTGTAGAAGTATTATTTGACTGTGGGTAGGCTTCCCACCGTGGTTTTTCTCTTTACCAGGTTTTCCACGTACAAATCGTGTTGTCATGTGTATGGTATTTATTCTGTGATTATTGTTTATGCTTAATAGGTTTATTTTCTATTTCGATATTAATGTTTTGGGTTCTAGTATTAAAGTTTAAATTGCTAATGGTTCTAGTAATATGTGACAACTAATTCACCCCCCGCACTCTCAATTGTCTTCTGGTTATTTGAACTCTCTAACAATTGGTATCAGAGCTTTGGTCTTCTCTGTAGAAAGCTTAATTGCTTGAGTAAGATCCTATGACGACTAACAGTTCAAGTTCATCTAGTCCTTTTGGAGCTATGAAGTCTGAACCTGCTTTTCATGCATCTACATCTACAACTGGTAAGCAAGACTGGAAAGCTTTGTATGCAAAGGAATTGGAAGATATGAAGAGAGAAGATGATGAGTTTGAGCAACTTGAAGCACCATTTTCTAGAAGAGTACCTAAAGGACCAGTAGGAAGTAAGTATGAAGGAAAAACACCTTCTAAATGTTTTGCAGGTAATAAGATTGGTCATTTTGCATCTAGATGTCTTGAAAGGAATTCACAATTTGAAGAAAGAGTTAGAAGATCGTTTAAACCTAACCCCGGATATTAGAACAAGTATAAATACAAGAAAAACAGAGACAAATCATGCTATATAGTGGATGAGGAAGGCGTTACTGATTCTAATGATGAAGCGGCAGAAGACTCTACTAGTGGATTCAACAATGGGAAGGAATGGGTATTTTTGGCTATTAAGGAAAATGATCCAGCACTAGAAGATAATGTACCTAAAGAGAAGGCACTTGCTGCTAAAATTGAAGACAATGATGAATGGGTAATTGATAGTGGTTGTTCACATCATATGACTGGAGATAAAGGGAAGTTTTTGTCTTTGCAAGCATTTGATGGTGGTCTAGTTAGATTTGGAGATGACAAGGCATGTATGATCAAAGGAAAAGGAACTATATCACTGGACGGTAAGAACAATACTGACAATGTTTATTATGTTGAAGGTTCGAGGCATAATATTTTGAGTGTAGGTCAATTGGTAGGTAAAGGATTTCAATTACAGTTCAAGGATGGGAAATACAAAATCATTAACAAATCTGGCTTGGAGATTGCAACCGGTACACAAATAAAAGGTAATATATTTCATTTGAACTCTGGTGAGAAGACATGTTTGATTACACATATTGATGAGAGTTGGCTATGGCATAAAAGGTTGTTTTATGTGAATTTTCATTGCACTGTGAAGTTCAGTCCAACTAAGGCAGTTAGGGATATAACTAAGATTATCAAGCCCTATAATCCGATATGTAAAGAATGTCAAATGGGTAAACATGTCAGAACCTCTTTTAGGAGTATACAAGATAAATCAATTGATGTTCTTGATCTTATTCATACTGATTTGTGTGGCCCTAGTAGAGTTAAAAGTTTTCAAGGTGATAGATATTTCATGCTAATCATTGATGATTATTCTAGAATGATGTGGGTTACTTTTCTGAGAAAAAAATCTGAAGCATTTGAAAAGTTTAAAATATTTAAGGCTAAAGTGGAAACTAAGACAGGATTGAAGATTAAATGTTTGAGATCAGATCATTGTGGACAAGTAGTGAGCACAACAGTTTATACATTCAATAGAGTACATATCAAAGGAGAAACCAATAAGACACCTTATGAATTATGGTTTGGCAATACACCTACAGTTAAGTATTTTAGAATTTTTAGCAATAAATGTTATATCAGGAGAGATGATATTATAGGGAAATTTGATCCTAGATGTGATGAAGGCATATTTCTTGGTTATTCTAATGAAAGAAAGCATATAGATATTATAAAAATAGATTGTAAAGAATTATGGAGAGTGCTAATGTCAATGTAGATGAGCTAAACAGAAGTCAAATCAGAGTTTATGAGAAGGAACCGGTAGTGGAAATGATTATATTTGAACCAGTAGCACCTTTAGTGGAACAGAGAATTGAACCAATTACTCTAGCAGTATCACAAAATTCTACAGTAACTAAAGAACATGGAAGAGGAACAAAAAGTTAGAAGACTCCTAGGTATGTGAGATTGAATCACTCTGAAGATCAAATCATTGGGGATAAGAGCAATGGAGTGATGAAAAGATGAATATTGACAACTAATGAGGAATGTTTAATTTCACAAATTGAACTGGTATTAGTAATTGAGGCATGTAAAGATGAACATTGGTTGAAATCTATGGAAAAAGAATTAGATCAAATTGAGAAAAATAACACATGGACCCTGGTTCCCCAACCTAAAAATAAAAATGTTATTGGAACTAAATGGGTTTTTAGGAATAAATTGAATGAGGATGGTCAAGTTATAAGGAATAAGGATAGATTGGTTTGTAAAGGATATTCTTAGAAGGAAGGAATTGATTATGGAGAAACTTTTGCACCTGTAGCTAGGATTGAAGCTGTAAGATTATTTCTTGCATATGTTGCTTATAAAAACTACAAGGTTTATCATATGGATGTTAAATGTACATTTTTGAATGGAGATCTTGATGAGGAAGTTTATATTGAGAAACCTGATATAGAAATGGTTTGTAGGTTAAGAAAAGCTTTATATGGATTGAAACAATCACCTAGAGCTCAGTATGCAAGGTTGGATAAATATCTTTTGAAGCTTGGTTTTACTAAGGGAAATGCTGAAAATAATTAATATTAAAATATCACTAATGATGATATACTGATTATTGAAGTATTTGTTGATGACATTATTTTTGGAGGTGAAGATAAGTTATGCATAGAATTTTCTAAAAATATGGAGAAAGAATTTGAGATGTCTATGATTGGTGAGATGAAATTTTTCTTAGGTTTGCAGATTACTCAGACTGACAAAGGTATTTTCATCTGTCAAACTAAATATGCTAAGGAATTGTTGAAGAAATTTGGTATGGGAGATTCTAAACTAGTAAGTACTCCTATGGTTACAAATGAGAAATTGACAAGAAAAGATGGTTTTGCATCGGTAAATCCTACAAGACACAAATCTATGATTGGAGGTTTTCTTTATTTGACTCAGACTAGGCCTGACATTATGAATGTTTTATGTATTGTTTCAAGATTTCAAAGTGATCCTAGAGAAACTCATGAGATGGCAGTGAAAAGGATTTTTAGATACTTGCAAGGTACATCAAAATATGGCTTGTGGTACCCTAAGGATGATAACTTTACTTTATGTGCATATACAAATGTTGATTACTGGAAAAGTACTTCCAGTGGAGCTTTATTTCTTGGAAAGAAGTTGGTTTCATGGATCAACAAGAAAGAGTCATGTACTTCTTTATCTATTGTTGAAGTTGAGTATGTTGTTGCTGCTACTAACTGTACACAAGTTTTATGGATGAAGAAAATGTTGAAGGATATAAAAATGGATTGTGATGCACCGGTAGATATTCACTATGATAACTTTGTTGCTATTGATATATCAAAGAATCTAGTATTCCATTCTAAAACAAAGCACATATCTATCAAGTATAACTTTTTGAATGAGAAGGTGGAAGCAAATGAAGTTATGCTGGTTTATGTAAACACTAAAGAGAAGATTGCAGATATTTTCACTAAACCTTTGTCCATGGAATCATTTGAGTACTTGAGAGATAGATTGGGAGTTTCGGCCCCTCCGGTAGAGACTTGATTGATGTGGTTTGGCATCAGTCCGACGTGCATTATCAGAGATACTATTCATTCTTGCACTGATGTGGGATGATATTGCTCAGGGGGAGTAATTAGCTTTGTGATTCAGTGATTTATGTTTTTGGTTTGATATTTTTGTTAGATTTTTGGCATTGATGTCAAAGGGGGAGATATATTGATATGAAAAAAGAAAATAAATTCAGGGCTTTACATAAATATTATTCACAAGGGGAGATATTGATATTCAGAGCTATCTGTGGGAGATTGTTGGCTGTCTTCCACAGTAGGAGACTTGTTTGGCATTTATTCGTACTTAGATGTTTTTCACATCTAGTGTTGTCATCAATGCCAAAGGGGAAGATTGTTGGCCATCTGGTGGAATTGATTATGTGTTGCATTGACGTTTTGTCATTGATGCCAACACTACTTGTTTGGATGCTTTTCTGGCACCCTTTTGGTCCTGGTAGGTTGAGTGGTTTTTGGTTAACTTGGATCCAACATGATTTGGTAGGCTCCGATATATTTTGGTGATGGATTCAACTTGTTCATGATACTTATACTCATATTTGGTCAGTTGGTTTTGGTCTGGAGATCGGATGCTATCCTGCATGCTTAGAAGATTGGTTTTTGGTTCCGGCGAGGGTTTCACCAACACAGCTTTTGGTGGAGATCTCTGATGAATTGCATAAGTGGTGTTGGTTTAGCTTTTGATGGAGTTTTAAGATGATATTGGTGATCATGTTCGAGACTTGGCTGATGGAGATCATTGTTGTGGTGTGTGGACATATACTTGGTCCCAGTTGATCTATGTTATGGATCGGCTTTAATGTAACGTATGGATAGGAACTATTAATGTATTTTTGGGATGTCTTATATGTTGATATTATTTGTTTGGTCTAAGGCTAACATGGTTTGTAATTATGTAATTGGTTTATTGTCTAGTGGCCGACCTGATTGTTTATGGTCGAGGGTTTGTATATATAGATGTAAGATCTTATTGTAGATCATCATGGTTATTGTTAGAAGTCATGGTCAAGGAATGTAATGTGTGAATAATGTAATATCATTTAGGCAGAGGAGTTGGTCGCTCATTAGAGATCAAATTGGGTTTATGTAAGGGGATTTAGACCTTCGGTATTGAGCTTAACCGAAACTATACTTAGGATTCTACCTTTTACAGTTCAACACTTCTCCAGATTGTAGTCTGGATTTCTATGCAGTCAGTGAGGCTCCTTTTGTGATGAGCAATGTGGTCTAGGTTGTTGACCTTCCTGTAAGTGCAGGCCCCTTCATTGTAAATCACATACTTATTGCAGAAGTATTATATGACTATGGGTAGGTTTCCCATTGTGGTTTTTCCCTTTATTGGGTTTTCCACGTACAAATCTTGGTGTCATGTGGATGGTATTTATTCTGCAATTATTGTTTTTGCTTAATGGGTTTATCTTCTATTTCGGTATTAATGTTTTGGGTTTTGATATTAAAGTTTAAATTGCTAATGGTTTCAGTAATTTGTGACAATTGATTAACCCCCCCCCTCCTCGTTGTCTTTCGGTTATTTGAACTGTCTAACAGTCATATGGTGTCATAAGGGGTTATACAGTGTTTTGAGGGGTCATATGGTGTCATTAGGTGATATATGGGGTCATAAGGGGCAACACATGTGTTAGAACAAGATATGACCCCTTAGGACACCATATGGACATCATATGATCCTAAGGGGTCATATGGTGTCCTAAGAGGCCATATGGTGTCCAAGGGGTCACATGGTATCGTTAGGGGTCATATGGTGTCCTAAGGGCCCAAACATGTGTTAAAGAAACATACAACCCCTTAGGACACCATATGACACATTTGGACATCATATTGTCCTAAGGGGTCATAGCGTGTCATAAGGGGTCATTTTGTGTACTAGAATGTTAAAAGGGGTCATATGGTCTTATTAGGGGTTGTATGGCATCCTAAGGGCCCACACGTGTTAGAAAACCATATGACCCCTTAGGACACCATAAGGCCCCTAATGACACCATATGACCCATTATGACACCATATACCCATTAGGACACCATATGCATATGCCCATTAGGACACCATTTGATCCATTATGACATTATAAATTGTCCTAAGGGGTCATATGGTGTCATAAGGGGTCGTGTCATGGCATAAGGGGTCATGTCATGTACTAAGATATTAAAAGGTGTGATATGGTTTCCTAAGGAGTCCTAAGGGCCCACACATATTAGAACACCATATGACCCTTTAGGACACTATACGGCCCCTAACAATACCATATGACCCACTAAGACACCATATGACCCATTAGGACATCATATTGTCCTAAGGGGTCATATGGTGTCATAAGAGGTCATGTCATGTATTACCTGATGTTAAAAGGGGTCATATGGTGTCCTAAGGTGTCATATGGTGTCATTAGGGATCATATGGGGTCTTGAAGGCTCACACCTGTGTTAGAAAACCATATAACCCCTTACGACACTATATGACCCCTTACAATGTCATATGATCCCTTAGAAAACCATATGACCCATTAGGACATCATGTTGTCCCAAGGGGTCATGTTGTGTACTAGGATGTGAAAAGGGGTTATATGGTGTCCTAAGGGGTTAGACAGTGTCCTTAGGGGTCATATGGGCTCATATGTGCCCAAACATGTGTTAGAACACCATATGGCCTCTTACGACACCATATGACCCATTAGGACATCATATTGTCCTAAGGGGTCATATGGTGTCATTAGGGAACATGTCGTGTACTAGGATGTTAAAAGGGGTCATATGGTGTCCTAAGGGGCCATACAATATCACAAGGGGTCATATGGGGTCCTAATAGTGCACACATGTGTTAGAACACCATATGACCCCTTAGGATACCATGACACTCCTAATGACACCATATGACCCCTTAGGACACCATATAACCCATTAGGACATCATATTATCCTAAGGGGACATATGGTGTCATAAGGGGTCATATCATGTTCTACGATGTTAAAAGGGGTCATATGGTGTCATAAGAGGTCATATCATGTACTAGGATGTTAAAAAGGGTCATATGGTATCCTAATTGGTCATATAGTGTCGTTAGAGGTCATATGGCATCCTAAGGGCACACACATGTGTTAGAACACCATATGACCTCTTAGGACACCATCAAACCCCTAACAACACCATATGACCCACTAGGACACCATATGACCCCTTAAGATACCGTATGACCTAGTAGGACTCCATATGACCCATTAGGACATCATATTGTCATAAGGGGTCATATGTTGTCATAAGGGGCCATGTTCATTGTTGTTTTAAGGGGTCATGCTCATTGTTGTTTACTAGGATGTTAAAAAAGGGTCATGTGGGGTCCTAAGGGTCCACACAAGTATTAGAACACCATATGATCCAATAGGACACGATATGACTCCTTAGGATGCCATATGACCCATTAGGAATCATATTGTCCTAAGCAGTCATATGGTGTCATAAGGGGTCATGCCATGTACTAGGATGTTAAAGGGGTCATATGGTGTCCTAAGGGATCATATGGTGCCATTAGGGATCATATGTGGTCCTATGGGCCCACACATGTGTTAGTATACCATATGACCCCTTAGGGCACTATATGATCCATTAAGACATTATATTGTCCTAATGGATCATATGGTGTTATAAGGGGTCTTGTCATGTATTAGAATCTTAAAAGGGGTCATATGGTGTTATAAGGGGTCTTGTCATGTATTAGAATCTTAAAAGGGGTCATATGGTGTCCTAAGGGGTCATATGGGGTCCTAAGGGCCCACACATGTGTTGGAACACCATATGACCCCTTAGGACACCATAAGAGGCCTAACGACACCATATGACCCTTAGGACACCATATGGGTCATTAGGACATCATATTGTCCTAAGGGGTCATGTCATGTACTAGGATGTTAAAATGGGCCATATGGTAAACTAAGGGGTCATATGGTGTCATTAGGCCTCGTATGGTGTCCTAAGGGGTCATATGGTGTTCATCTATAAATATAGTGTTCTAAGGGGTCATATGGTGTTCATCTATAAATATGAACACCATATGGTGTTCATTTGTTGAGTGTGAGCTGCCATATTGCCATCAATGACAACATAACAGAACCAACCAATTGAGTGTAAGTTGTCATATGGCCTCTTAAAAATTCCATTTGACCCCTTAGGACACCATATGACCCCTTGGGACACCATATTGTCCTAAGGTGTCATATGGTGTAATAAGGGGTCATGTACTAGGATGTTAAAAGGGGTCATATGGTGTTGTTATGTGTCATATGGGGTCCTAAGGGTCCACACATGTGTTAGAACACCATATGACCCTTTAGGAGCCATAAGACTACTAATGACACCATATGACCCATTAGGACACCATATGACCCCTTAGGACACCATATGCCCCATTACAACATCATATTGTCTTAAGGGGTCATGTCCTGTACAAGGATGTTAAAAGGGGTCATATGGTGTCCTTAGGGTTCATATGGTATCGTTAGGAGTCATATGGGTTCCAGTAAAGCGGAAAAATTGAACCCTAGTCTTTCTCCCCTCCCCAACTCCAAGGAGAGAGAAGGGAGACTCACTACGGTTGATGGTTTTCACTTAGGAGAGACTTTACATTCAAAAGAGGGGTTGAAACCCACAAGATCCAATCCCACACAATGCAGGATTGGATTCTAAATGAGTTTCAAGGGTTGTGACATCAAGGATACCCTCTTTTGTAAAGAATATAGATAGAATGATTGAACTAGGAATGTATGTAGAAGCAAGAAAGATTCACTTGTAAACAGAGATAGGGATATGAGATGAAGCTGCGGACCTGGAATTAGTAGTAAAATGTCGAGACGGTGCTATTCTATAAATTTGAGCGAAAGTTGACGGGACGATGGCGCCCGGCATGCACACGGTCCTCCGAAAAATCCGCGAAACGAAGGGAGACCTGTTCGTCTCTGCACAAGGATTCCAGATCTTCAATTACAGCCGCGTACCTGCAACCTTGTTGTAAGAATGTTTGTATTCTTACATGTGAAGGTGTAATGTATGTTGTATGTTATGTGTTGTAAGTGATCTCCTCTTCAATGGTTGAATCCTTGTCTTGAATGCAACACTTAGCCTTGAATGGAGACTTAGAATGCTCAATTGCTTTGAAGGAATGCTTGAATGCTTGAATGCTTGAATGTTTGAATGTTTGAATATTGCTTCCGCGTCTTGCTCTTGCTTATTTCCTTTTTTCCTCCTTTTCTAGGAGAGGAAAAGTAGTTTATATACTTGTCAATTAGGGCTGAGAGACTAATTTTCCCGACCTTAGGCCAACCAGGAAACATTATTTCCCGAATTGCAAACTTAAAGACTCGATGCCCAAAAGAGACCGGGCCCAAAATAGGGCCAGGGACCAGGGCGCTGGGCGCCATGGTCCCACCTCCCAAGACAGCAGGGTGCAAGGAGGGATCAGGCCAAGGTGTAGAAAAATGCAGTTTTTGGTGTTGTAAACAGGTTTCGGGGTCTCCATTCAGGTTCAACGTTGTGCCGCCATCGTGAAGACCCAAATGCAGTCGAAATTGCAAGTGTCGCAATTTTAGGACGCTACAATTCCTAAGGGCCCACACATGTGTTAGAATGTCATATGACCCCCTAGGACACCATAAGGCCCCTAACGAGACCATATGACCCCTTAAGACACCATATGACCCATTAGGACATCATATTGCCCTAAGAGGTCATATGGTGTCATAAGGGGTCATGTCATGTACTAGGATGTTAAAAGGGGTCATATGGTGTCTTAAGGGGTCATATGGGGTCGTTAGGGATCATATGGGGTCCTAAGGAATCATATGGGGTTCTAAGGGGTCACACATGTGTTAGAAAACCATATGACCGCTTAGGACACCATAAGACTTTTAATGACACCATATGACCCCTTAGGACACCATACAACCCCTTAAGACACCACATGATCCATTATGACATCATATTGTCCTAAGGAGTCATGTGGTGTCATAAGGGCTCATGTTGTGTACTAGGATGTTAAAAGGGGTCATATAGTGTCCTAAGGGGTCATATGGTGTCATTAGGATTCATATGAGGTCCTAAGGGCCCACACATGTGTGTAGAACACCATATGACCTCTTAAGACACCATAAGACCCCTAGCGACACCATATGACCTCTTAAGACACCATAAGACCCCTAGCGACACCATATGACCGCTTAGGACACCATATGACCCATTAGGACATCTTATTGTCATAAGGGGTCATGTCATGTACTAAGATGTTAAAAGGGGTCATATGGTTTCCTAAGGGGTCATATTGTGTTGTTAGGGGTCATATGGGATCCTAAGGGCCCACACGTGTTAGAACACCATATGACCTCCTAGGACACCATAAGACCCCTAACGACACCTTATGACCCACTAAGACACCAAATGACCCATTAGAACACAAAATAACCCCTTAGGACACTATATGACCCATTAGGACATCATATTGTTCTAAGGGGTCATATGATGTCATAAGGGGTCGCGTCGTGTACTAGGATGCTAAAAGGGGCCATATGGTGTCATATGGTGTCATTAGGGGTCATATGGGGTACTAAGGGCCCACACATGTGTTATAACACCATATGACCCCTTAGGACACAGTATAATACCTAACGACATTATATGACCCCTTAGGACACCATCTGACCCATTATTGTTAGACAGTTCAAATAACTAGAAGAGAACTTAAAGAGGGGGGGGGCGAATCGGTTGTCTCAAATTACCGGAACCTTAAGAAATTAAAATTTTAATATTAGAACCCAAAATATCAATACTAGAATGCATAAACCAAATACAAGAATAGCAGATAAACCAATTAAGCATAAACAATAATCAAAGAATAAATACCATCCACATGACACCAAGATTTGTACGTGGAAAACCTGGTAAATGGAAAAACCATGGTAGGAAGCCTACCCATGGTCAGATAATAATTTTGCAGTAAGTATGTGAATTACAAATGAGGGGCTTGCACTTGCAGGAAGGCCAACAATCTAGAGTACACTGCTCATCACAAAAGGAGTCTCACTAATTACATAAAAATCTAGACTACAATCAGAAAGAAAGAATGAACTACAAAGATAGCATCCCCTATGCCTGAGTACAATTATGGTTAAGTTCAATACCATAGGACTAAATCCTCTTACATAAACCCAACTTGATCACCAATGATCGACCAAATCCTCTTCCTAAACGATTATTACATTATTCGCACATTACATCCTCACACACATGATCTACAATGAGATCTTACATCATATATATACAAACCCTCGACCACCAGACAATAAAACAATTACATAATTATAAAACATGTCAGCCAGAGACCAAACAAATCCACACATTACATTATGTCGGTCCATAACCTAGATAAACCGGGACCTAATTTAGGTCTACAAACGCTAAAGCAATGATCTTAATCAACCAAGTATCGAACATGATCACCATTACCATCCCGAATCTCCACTAGAGGCCGCACCAACACCACTTATGCATAATATCAAAGATCTTCAACAAATCTCTGCCGGTGAAACCCTCATTGGAAAAACAAACCAAGCTTTCTAGAAAACAGGATAGCATCTGATCACCAGATCAAAACCAACTAATTGAACATGAACCTGAGTAGCATGAATAAGCCAATTCCATAACCCAAACATACTGAAGCATACTAGATCATCATGATCTAATCCAACCAGAAACCAAACAACCTATCATGGCCAAAAGGGTGTCGGTAAAGCAACCAAAACAGCTAGTGTTGGCATCAATGACATCGATGCAACACATAATCAATTCCTCCAAATGGCCAACAAAGACATGTTTGATTGCACAAATTGATGAGAGTTGGCTATGACATAAAAGGCCATGTCATGTGAATTCTGATTGCATTGTGAAGATTAGTTGAACTAAGGTAGTTAGAGATATACCTAAGATTGTGAAGCCCTATAATCCGATATGTAGGGAATGTCAAATGGGAAAATAGGTCAGAACGAGAATTTGGCTTCGTGGCAACTTTTCACTGAATGCATCTGACGATTTTTTCGTCAACTAAAATATTGGTACCCTATAAAAGTCACTCTAAATCTTGAAAATATGAGACATGCTATTATAGATGGTCCTCACATGACCCTATAGGTTCAAATGGATCATTCACAGGTGCCACAGATTTTGAGATACAACCTACCAAATTTTGATAATTTTTTGAACTTAGGGCGCTCAAGGGACAACACTGATAGGCTATGGACCTGAGTGTTCGATGAGTGGGGGGGGGGAATTAGGAGCATTATTGGGGTAATAATTCCTAACCGGACATGTTGGAATCGATAGTTCGCACCCACGATGTGCAAAACAAGAATTTGGCTTCATGGCAACTTTTCATTGAATACATCTGACATTTTTTTCATCAATTGAAAAATCGCTGCCCTGTGAAAGCCGCTTCGAATATTGAAAATCTGAGATATAGTATTATAGGTGGTCCTCACATGACCTTGTAGGTTCAAACAGATCATTTGCAGGTGTCATGGATTCCAAGATACAAGCTATTAAATTTTGACAATTTTTTGCACTTAGGGCGCTCAAGGGACGACACTGGTAGGGTATGGCCCTGAGCATTTGATCGAGTGTGGGTAGGGGAAACAAGAGCATGATTGGGGTAAGAATCCCTAGCTGGACATGTTGGAATTGATATTACTATACATTATGAAGCACAATATGCCTACATTTAGTGGGGGGTGGAGATATTTTGCATGTGATAATAAAAGAAAGGAAGGTAAAATTTGTATCTTTCAGTAGCTAAATGACAATCAAAACAAATTTATGTTTAGAGTTCCTATATTTAGGTCTTAAATTTAATGATCAATGTATGGAAATGGACCTCTTCATAGTATCTCCTTGCTAAGATTGCTTTAATGATGGGGGATTGTTGTTGAATGTAACCAATGGGTTATGAAAAAATTCCATTCTGTTGTAGAAGATTCTTTTCTACTTTTCATTTGTCATTACTAAGTATCCATGTTATGATTAATAACAATACCAATATGGTCATTAAATTTGGTGAAGTTGTTGAAGTCAACCAAATTTAACACTTAAGATTTAGATGGAACAAATTGTATTGAATCTCAAGATTATACATACAACATTCTATTGTTCATTATTTAACCATTGCTAATTATTGGATTGAATATTAAAGTTTAAAATAATGACACCATGCACATGAGAAACAAGTTATATCGAATCTCAACTTCTATTTATCAAAATGTCGAATAATTACAATGTATGTCCATATACAAAATGGCATAAATGCCAACTCAAACAAAATGTATGTCGATATATGTAAATATATGTTCATATACAAAATATACATGCCAACTAGACATGTAAGTATCCCAAAATGTTCTATCAGATCCTAAACTATTGATGGATCATCAAAATCGATCATCTTCACAACACTCCTCGGCTCTGAAGGATCCTGCACAAGAAAAATCAAACCAAAATTGAGATTAGTTATATTATATAATTTACATTTGAAAAGTTAACATAAAAATCAATATACATTGAACTATAATTGAACTCTAAAATTGAATTATTTATTACCTCATCTCCACATTTTCTCTTAAGCTAGGGAGGAGTCCTGGAATATGTCTTCACTAGAGCAGGGATGTCATCAAGATTTTTTCATAGGCAACCTATATATATTCACAAATATAACATTAATACAAGTTAGAATATAATTATTGATGATAGGAACACATTATATCTTCTAAACACAAAATAAAATAAACACATGTACCTGAGGCATTTCTTCTGCTTCTTCAAGTATAGTGGGTGTAGTCAACAAGGATGTGAAGCAAACAATTCTCTATACATAAAGATGACAAGTATGTGAAACTATCAATCTATGTAGACATGTATAATCATTATAAGTTATTTAAACTTTTAATTCAATCATGTTCGCATTCAATTACCTTTCCCTTGTCTTTGATTGCACTACCAGAGCCCAGATCACGCGGCACCGCACTCATGCTATGTGCATCCTACAAGAGTAAAATAAGATAAACATGCAAGTTACTATATAATTTAATTAATGACTGTAAAGTGGAAAATTGAAACCTAGTGACTCCCCACCTAGGAGAGAGAAAGGAAATCACTAGGATGATTTTCACTTGGAGGAACTCTACATTCAAAAAATGGGCTTGAATACACTAGATCCAAATCCAAGGGAAACAAGGATGTGAATTCCAAGTGGATTGCAAGGGTTGAAGTGTGATTTACCCTCTTTTGTAAATGAGAAAGTTTACTTGTTGACTATGTGGAAAATAAAAAAAATGAGTGAAATGAAGAGCTACCAGTTTGGGATCACACTGTAACTTCGGATCTGAGCTAACTAGACTGATACGGATCTGCCTTGCAAATTTGGAGAAAATTTGTCGGGACCATGGCGGGAGTGTACATGGTCCTCCACAAAATCCATGAAATGAAAAGAGTTCTTATGTTTCTGCAAATGAAGCCCAAACCTGCAATTACAGTTGTGCACCTACAACCTACACACAATAAAGAGAGAAAAGGGGGTTGTGGATAGGGGTTTGCCTCAGTCAAACCCTGATTGAAGAATCAACCTTGAAAGAAAGTAATTGCAAATGCTTGAATGTAAACAATAGAAATGTATACCCTGTAGATCTACAACTTGTTGATAATTATTGCTTTGCTTCTTGAATGTAATCACAAGTGTTGCATGAAATGGCATGTAACATGATGAAACCCTAACACACACATGCTTGCAAATGGATGTTATAATGTTGCTCCAATGGATGAATGAAGAAGACACATGAAGAAAATAAGACTTGATGAATGCTTGATGATGTATATCTTCACCTATGCTTGATTATCTCATTCCTGCTTATGCAAATGAGAAAACCAACTCCCTTTTAATACATGCCTCATAAGATTAATTCATCTCACCAAAGGCCAACATCAGGGAGATTTAGGATCCTAAAGTGTAGATAGGGCTGGGGGGACCTATCTTGGGGCCACCCTAAGAGGGTGGGACAAGGGCGCCATGCCCCTATGTCCTGCCCTATCTTGGGGCCTGGACAGGGTCCTGAGGCTACCTTAGATCTCAAACAGGAAGGGGTCAAGGGGTGAAAATGCAAAAAGTGGTCTTGGCTAGGAAGGAGGATGTCATCGCCAAGGTGAGGACCTCAAATGTAGTTAAAATTGTAGGAGGCGCAATTTTATGACACTACAATGACAATTTAAATTACGAGCATGTATGTAGAATAAATAATGTAAATGACTAGGTACAATAATATATGTACCGTATAGCTCTCAAGGCCAAATGAAATGGCCATCAAGGTGCCATCATGAACCTGTGATAACTCCTCCTCGGTCATCAACTATTAAATAGACCATGTATATAAACATTAATACTTAGTATCTCTTATAAATATTCATTTAAAATAAAATGCAATATGAAATTATAAGTCTTACCACTATATTGTCAGTGTATGATGAAGGTACCTCCTCATCTCTAGTATGAGAGGACTCCCTAGGGTATGCTCCAGTACTTATTGTCACATTTGGTGCAACGGGCATATCACGAACCTCATAATCAATAGTATCCACAGTATGATCAACAGGCTCTCTAATAGGACCTAAGCATACTTGATTGTACCTAGAAAAAGTATGCACCACACAAATATGTGGAGCCGAAGAGGTTATTTCAGTAAAATTAGATCCACCGCTAGCATCACCAAAAGGCTGAGCTAGTACCCCACCCTGAGAAACCAAAAACCTACTCAAAGAGTAAATAGTTGATATAGTCTATGATGTTACCTCAACAATAATATCTGGATGTTGTACTGGAGGTGGAGTATCAATGGGAGGGGGGGGAACATATGGGCCCTATAATACTTGAACTACCCTAGGTCTATCTTGAGGCATACCTAAGCCCACACCCTTGAAAGGCTTAATGTTAAAGTAGTTGACATGTTTGCCCAAAACAAACAACATACATTTTTTTGATGAAATAAAATGGGATATCAAGATTTTTGTTGGGTGGTATATCAAGAACCATTCATGGAATCCCCCGCCAAGAAACCCTATAGGAATTGACTAACATTTCCCAAAAAGAGAGAAATGATTTTTTAAATTTTAATTAAAACATTTAATGAACATTCAATTATATTAATAGGATAAGTTTAAATAATAATGCACAAGCGGAAGACTTCTACAACATTTTTCCTAAGGTTTCTCAACGTGAACACTTAATCTAACCATACATCACTTAAGGAAATTAATCCAACTAAAGATAACGTTAATACATACATGTACTTAAACAAAATAATCAACTAAAGTAATCCATTTAAGCAAAGTATTGAATCATACATTTACATCTCATAATATAAATATTTCCTAAAGCTACTTCATGGTTTAATCATTTACAATAGTATATACATATGAGGAAATAGATAGTGAACATAAAGACATTAAGATCAATATTTCCATTAGCTGATAAAAACCCTACCACCTAAATCTCATCCACTTACATAAGATTACATCATCAATACATCATAATTACATCACAAATACATCAAAATTACATCATTTGCCACGTGGGCATGAATATACATAATTATATCTGATAATTATGACTATCTCCCACAACTTCCATCAGGATAATGTAGGCATGCTTAGACTTGTGAAACCATGTGGAGTTGATGCCTTGCACCTACAACCCAACATCACTAAGAAAATAATACATCCATATATCCAACAATTACAGGCACGTTGGTGAAGCGGAATCGTGACATTTTGTGTCTCTCTGAAGTGAGTGATGGAAGATCATCCCCTTGCACCCATACAGTATCAAACACATACATGAGATAGAACACATGATACATCTCATACATAAAGAAAATATGTCAGTTCATGGGTCAATACACATGAATAAAACTAACATCTAATAATCCATAAAGATAAAATGCATACCCAACATTTATTAGACCAAAACATCATAACATAGAGTATAATCCACCCACACATAAAATAGAGTTTGATAAAGAGAGGGGTATTATAATCCACCAATGATCCCAAATTTTTTTTACAATATCATCATTTTGACACCATTTGATGGAAAGATTTATTTATTTCACATCGACGGGCTATCTAGTGCAGAGATTGATACATAATGCAGAAATATCATCTTTGGATATCTCAAGCTCCTTGACCTAATCATAGGTCAAGTCATACGCATATCTAATCCTCATGGACTCTCACAACAGAAGAACATAATTGTGCTTTGTGGTGATGATTTCTACATTGTTTATTATGGCATTAAGTAGAGCTAACATTGGGGCTAGACAAGGGATTCTACTGTAAATATTTGTAATGCCCCTCAATTGGTTCAAATTTTGACCAATTAAATTTTGAATTGAGGAGGGGTTTGGTAATGGAGGGTTTGGTAACTGAGGATTTGGTGGTTGTGGATGTTCAGGATTGTAATTGTTATCCCCCATTTTACCTAATTGAAGTTGAAAATTTGAATTTTATCCACAAGTTTCAAAGAATAATGTATTTCAAATGAAAAAACCTAATTTCTATTTTAAAAAAAAAAAAAAATGAATAAGAAAATTTGAAAAATTGATAAAAAGACAACAAAATCGCAATAAAAGCATACCTTTGCTGAAAAATTGACAAAAAAACCTTCAAGTCGGATATCCACTTAAATCTGATATTAGATTTTGACAGTTTGTGCAGACCGTGGGTGAAAAATGATCCATGGGTTGTCCTAATGGATATAAAAATACCCATGGGGATCAGATATCCACTCCAAATCGAATATCCGATACCTATACCTTTTTCCAGGATGCGACATGTCTTATATATAATAGATTATATAGTATGTAATATGTAATATATTATATATTATATATTATCTAATATCTAATATATAATATGTAATATATTACATATTACATATTATATATTATATATTATATATTATGTAATATATTATATAAATATATAATATATTTAATATATTATATGAATAATATATGATATATTATATTATATAAATTCTATAATATATTATATATTAAATAATAATTAATATTTAATATTTAATATATTATATATTATATATTATATATTATATATTATATATTATGTATTAAATAATATTTAATATTTAATATAGTATAAAATATATAATATATTATATAATATATATTTTATTAATATAATATTTCATTAATATGAGATATGCGATTTGCTTGGATTTTTTCCATGGCTAGATCTAGTGACATCCAAGCCAAGCAAAAAGTCAACATAGATTTTTAGCATTTTTAGAGGAGTGGAGAAGGCAATTTTTTCATATCGCCACTTTCTTGCCCCTCATGATCTTGCACATAACCAAAATTAAATTCTCACAAAAATCAAAAGAAAGATTACAATTATTCAAGCCTTCAACAATGTTTTTATTTTTCAAGGTCCTTGGACCATTTTCTCCAACATGGCCAAGTCTCTAGTGCCATAACATAGTCTTATATGTAGGTAACATTGATTTAGAATAAAAAGAACCCTTAGGTACCCAAAAGTGATGACCACCACACCTCTTCCAATGAAGTATTCATAGATTTACTTTGCATAGAAGTACTATTACACTAAACAATGTATGCATCTAGCTTGAATAGTGTGCCAAATATGACACCTCTAGCAATCACCATAACACCTCTACCCATTTTGCATCCTACATTTGAAATACTACTTGCACACCCACATCTATTAGTTTTCTCACTGAAAACAAATTTTGAGCTAGTCCAGGAATATATATGCAACACATCTTTACTCTCTTTTATTCCTAATTTTAACTTTACCTTGATAAAAAATATCTAAATGAGAGATATCACCTAAGTAAACCTTACCTCCATTAAATTTTTCATATTAAAAAAACTAGTATCTATTAGAATTCATGTGAAAAGATGCACCCGAGTCAATAAACCATGCATCATTACCTACATGAGTGGCCAAATCTACAATGAATGAATGACCATTTCCTTCATGAACTTGGAATTAAAATCAATTTTCTTATTTTTTTTCTTCTTTTCTTCTTTGCACTCCTTATGGAAGTGTCTAGGCTTACCATAATTCTAAAAAATAACTTTGAACTTTCCAAGACAATTGGATCTCCCCTTGGACTTGGATTTATTATGCTTCTGATTCTTCTTTACTAGCATGATTATTATGAGTCACCTAGTTGTCATGTGATAGGACTCTTCTTGAGTATTTTTTATAAATTCTCCACACATTCTCACATTTGATGAATTACCTTATTGACATTGTAATTGTAGCGTCATAAATTGTACGCACTTGCTAAAGTGGCACAATTTCACACCTTGTTTAGCACCCACCTTGGCGGATCTTGCATTTTGCATTGCATTTTCCCTTTAGCACTTAATTAATTAAATTAATTAGGTCTAAGGTTCTATTTTATCATCTCCCATATCATAAAGTTGGGCCCTTTTCATTAAAGTGTGCCCCTTTCATTTTATTCCTTTAATACATCATTTAATCAAAAACCCTAATTAGGTCCTATTTTGAACTTGGGGGCTTGATTTCGGGGGTCAAAACATCTCGAAATCACCTGTAACTTCAGGATTCTCTCTAAAATCATCATATCTGACGGCCCTGAAAATTTGGTGAAAAGTTGCCAGGACCATGGCGCCCGGAGTGCACACGGCCCGGACATTTTTCCCAAAATTTTAGGAGCGCGATCCAATCATAAAATAAAGCTTAACCCCAAGAAATTGGCAGGAGATTCAATCTCTAGGTCGGCCAAAAGTTGAAATTAAGACCTAGGGTTTCATATATAAAAGCTCTCTTTCTTCATTTGAAAGGATCTGAATTTTTGGTTTCAAGGACCTTCTATGCAGCGAAAGAGAAGATCTTTGAAGACTTCAACAACATTCAACATCCATCCATCAAGCATCTATCAATTTCATTCATCCATTTAGGGCTTTGAAGACATTGAAGAGCAAAAGGAGATCACCGACTGAAGATTGGCTTGTACCCCTCCCTTGGGGTTGGGTATGATTTCATGTTGTTTTCATGTCTTTGCATAAGCTTCATTATATCATTTGTATTCATGCTTTAGATCACTTTGCATCTTGATTTGGAGCATTTGCATTATCATTTACAAGCAATTAGGGTTTACTTTCTAGGTTGCTCTAGCTTGCTTACTTTCATTTTAGGATCTTGCACACACACAAGGTCTGCACACACATTACTTTTACAATACAACTTGGCTATTCATGGAGGTGGAAATCACCAAAGCGGGGGTTTAACTAAGGCAAAACCCTATATAGCCGCCCACCATACCTTTTCAGATATAAGTGCAAGTTTCGGGATTCAGACGACGCCGCAAGTTGCAGATCCGGGAGAAGTAGGCCGAGACAACACTCCACACCAAGTTTCAGAGAAAAAGACCAAGATAAGGGCGTGGAGCACCCTGGTCCCACCAGGACAGGGGCGCTGGGCGCCCTAGTCCCTGGGACAGGGGCGTTGGGCGCCCTGGTCCCTCTTTCAGACAACAACTTTCAGCAACTTTCTGACAGCTTTTCAGGTTGCAAAACAACAGTTTCAGGGGCAGAATTAGGACAGTGGCGCCCACGCCCCCGTCCCGAACATTTTCACTCAGATTTTAACACCAGGTACGCATTTGTATTCTTTTCTTGTCCTTGTGTTTACAACTTTCCATTATTTAAGTTCAATTCTGCAAATCTTGTTATTAGTTCATACTTGCACTTTGGGGTTTGGAATTGAACTTGCATCATTTTATCTTCCAATTACAACAAAGGAATAGAAATCCTAATAGGTAGCCCGTGGCTCTCTCTTCCACAAAAATAAGTAGCCAATTTTGTGATACCTCTAGGCTCTTTCGTATTCCACAAATGTGTGATTGAAAGTGAGATTAGGGCATGTTTGCTTAGTTTCACTTTTTCCCCCACACATTTTGGTGAACCCGATGTGAACTCCAATCTTCTCTAATTCTTATTTATGTTTTCAAATTTGAGTGTTTATGCTATTTCAAATTCAAATTTGTATTTACAAGTTTTAATTTCTTGCAAGATTCAAAAATTTAGAGGAAATTTTGCTAAAACCCTAATTTTTTTTCAATTCAAAGTTGAACTTGTGGATAGCTTAATTGGGATCAATAATTTCAAATCTGATTTAGGAATTCATTTGAATCATAAATTTCATTTTCTAAATCTACATTCTAAGTGCTTGCATTGGTTAAAATTGAACATTTCCTTCTATTTTGCATGTGTTATCATTTGAAAGAGGAAAATTGTTGTCATGATGCATTCATTTCATAGATGTGATAATGGGTTAGCTTCCCTTGTTTCAATTTTTCCTTCTCCTAAAGAACCTCCCCCCATCTATAACAACATTTTAGTGCCTAAGAGAGTTGCTACCAATCCCTTTTAGACTCTCCCATGCTCTAAGGATGAAGACTTTAAGAGTGATCTTGACAATTCTCCTAAAATGTGCCCTTCCTATTTAGCTATCCTAGAGGAAGAGAATGATATCATAAACACCTTTCTTAATGTTACTTCACCTTCCCTACATGATGCCTCTCTAAGTGAAAAGGAATTGATGAACATTGACTTATTTTCTCCTAAAGTTGGTCCTTCCAATGGGGGCATGTTAGTGCAACAAGAGGTTATGAACACTTCTTTCAAAGATCTCCTTCCTAAGCATGAATCTTTGGAGAAATATGTTCATGTTCCTCCTAAAAAACACTCCCTTCATGAGGATCCTTTTGTGCAAGAAGATGACATTATCCCTACATTTCCTAGTGATGGTATTTCTTTTTCCAACAAAATTCCAACTAGAGATGATGAATTAATGATAAATGTTTACCCTTCTCCTAAAGTTTGTCTTACCCCTAAGCATCCCTTAGAGAAAGAAGATGAAATAATAAGCAATTTCCTTAACTCTCTCTCCCCTAAAGAACAAATTGAACATATTTTGAGGAAAGAGGATGAGTTTAACACATCTATTGATCCTCTCCCTCCTAAGGATGAGGAATTAATAAACAATGTTATCTCCTCTCCCGAAATTGACAATACTTCAAACATTCCTTTCAACAAACTCACTATTTGGGATGAACCATTAGAAGAAGGTGTATATTATTCTCTACCCCATGAGAGAACCCTAGCCAAAGGGGATGAAATCAAGATTGAAAACTCCCTTGATAGTTTCTCACCTTCCTTGAATCTCAATCATTCTCCCTCTAAAAATAAAGCATCTCAACTTGGTTCTACTCATAAGGAAACCCTAGTTCAAAGCAAGATGGTTAACATCTCTTTCAAAGATCTCCATCTCAAAAGTGAGACTTTAGAGAGTAATGTTGATCCTTCTCCTAGAGAGTTTATTCCCCATGTAGATCCTCTGATGATAGAGGATGATATGACCTTTCCTAATATTACTTTTCCTACTAGAACATCAATGCCTACCCCTTGTCTCTCTCCTAAAATTGATTTAATCCATGATAAGATTTTAGTGCAAGAGAAGACTATCAACAATTCTTCCAACACTTTTGTTCATTCCCCTAAACCATCCTCAATCAATTTGATACATGTAAATGAAACACCTAACAAACCTCTCTTCACTATCCAAGGTGCTTGTCCTTCTCAAAATTCTCAACCTTTAAATAAGCCTATCTTAGTGGTTCAAGGTGGTTATGCTAATGATTCTTTTTGCACCCCTAAGAAACCTATTATTACTGTGCAAGGAGGTTATTCTACTAAGAGCCCTTATGAGTATGCTAAGCAACTGACTAGAGAGAGTTATAATGCGGTTGCTCATACCTATAACACAAGAAACAATAGGCAACCTAATCCTCCTTCCCAACCAATTCTTCCGCAAGCTCCACGTATTTCACAAGTTCTTGGTAAGGAATATGATCTCATAGAACAACTTAAAACTACTCCTGCTAAGATATCCCTTTGGGATTTGATCCAAACTTCTTCTGCTCATCATGGAATGTTACAAGATGCCTTGAAAGATTTGAATGTTCCTCCACCTAATACATCTAGTAATATAGTGTCTTTGGTTAACTCTGTGATGAATCCTAAAGCTCAAATTGTGTTTACTCAAGATGAGTTGCCTACTAGCGAAATTCAACATCAATATGATCCCTTGATGATTGTGGTTATCATAAATGACACTGCTATAAGACGAACACTGGTAGATAATGGTTCTGGCCTTAATGTGTGTAGCATTAATCTATTGCATAAGATGAATGTGGATACATCCCTTATTGAGCCTGACTCTCGTCCCATTCGAGGCTTTGATAATGTGGCTAAGTCTTCATTAGGTATTATCACCTTACCCATCACAGTGGGACCTGTTACTTTGCCTACTCCTATCCATGTTATGTCGGGAAATCTAACATACAACTTGTTATTAGGGAGACCTTGGATTCATAGTATGCAAGCTATCCCCTCTACATTGCATAGACAAGTTAAATTTATTTATAATAATAAGACATATACCTTGATAGGTGATACTAATTTTCAAGCTTGTTTGCAAACATCTACTTCCAAAGGGAGTTCTTCTAAGCCTTCCTCTTCTAGTGATGACTCGTTAAACAAGATACCTATGGATGGATCATCACCCTCTGATAATCAAAATTCTTTGGATGAGTCTGAAGTTCCTGAAGAAGACTCTTCTCAACTTGAATCTACACATGAAAAGGCTTTTGATCCTGAGAAGGTTCTCGTAGAAGATGATTGGGGATCTCTTGATTTTAATCCCACCTTTGTAGGTGAGTATAGGGTTCCTCCTAGAGAGCTTAAAGTTAAAAAGAAGGAAGAAACTAGAGATCAATCAATCTTACCTGAACCTATGAGCAATAATTTTGTGGCCGCTTCTCAAACTTCTTCTCCTCACACCTCTAATTTTGAAGAATTTGATTCTTTGTCTTATGGAAAACCACCTTTTCTTTCTGAAATGGCTAATCGTTATGGTCATGGTTTTCATATTTTGGCTAAGAGTTGCTATAGTGGAAATGGTTGTGGCGCAAATGAACAAGGAATTAAAGTTCCTTTAGAACATAACATGCATGAATATTCATTTGGACTTGGATATAATCTTTCTAAGCCCACCAAAGCATCTAAAAGACCATCTCTCAATGTGAATGCTATATTTAGTAGTGATGATGATCTCACTTCAACTAAATCATCTTCTACTTCTATCAACTCTCATTCCCCTCATAAGGAAATCTTGGCGATGAACAAATCTCTTTATGACTCCCCTCAAATTTCTAAATCCACTTATGAATCTTTATCTCCTATTCATCATAAAGTCCTTTCTTCCAGGGATAAGGCTCTAATAAATTACACTCATCTCTCTTCTAAGATTTCTTGTAACTTTCCTTCTTCAATTTTTATCATTTTATACATGTTTTTGATCTCACTTATGGTTGAGCATTCAGCATGTCATATTCAAATACCTCATTCAATCTATCATGTCTTTAAATAACATTAATGGCTATTATGTTGCTCATCATTATGTGACATTGGTAGCTCATTTACTAGGGGCTCATTGTCATTCATGATGGTACAATTTCAAGTGCAATCATATTTTTGAAGCAACATAATAGCCTAATTTTTCTATGTTATCTCTTGTTTCTATGGGGAAATAGTGTGGAAATATTGATCATTTTTGCTTTAGAATTCTCTTTTCCTAGATATGGGAGAAGATGTGTATTCTCTTTCTTATCCTACCCACTTCTTGTGAGGAGCATTTTACATACACTAATGTCTTTCTTGCATGAACTCATGTGAGTATGTAGTACATTTTGCTTATGTCTAAATCTCTCCCTAGAAGATTGTGTAAGTCCTTCTTATTGTCCTTATCCTTGGGAGGCAATGATCTTTTCTTATTTTTATCTAAGGATCCACTTTTTCCTATTTCATGGATGGTGTGAACTTTATTACTTGATGTTATTCCTTGTATGCATTTGTTGTTGTTTGTTCAAGGATTCTCTCTTACAAGAGGTGTAAGTCCTTG
Source organism: Cryptomeria japonica (assembly GCF_030272615.1). Classification (NCBI taxonomy): domain Eukaryota; kingdom Viridiplantae; phylum Streptophyta; class Pinopsida; order Cupressales; family Cupressaceae; genus Cryptomeria; species Cryptomeria japonica. The sequence goes on from NC_081410.1 coordinate 22,002,440, forward strand.
ACTACAACCTCTTTTGCACTTGGTAAAATACATCCATAATGAATTCACTCTCCCAATTGGGTTAAAAAGAGCGTCATCCTTCATTAAGAATCACTTTCACCTCGCAAAAGAAGGAAGTATTGCATTCTTATTCTCTTCTTTGTCTAAGACAATTCCTCTCGGGGATAGGTGTCTTTTGTACAAAGATCTCTTCTCCTCTAAGGATCTCCTTTACACATACTACAAGATATCCCTTTTCAACTATCTTCTCCTTACTTAAAAAGTGCAAAACTCTTTTGCTTGGATCTATGACATTGTTGCATTTTTGGGGTATCTTCTTTTGTGATGAAGGTAGGTATCCTTGTTCTACTTTGCTTATGACATAAACATTACACTTTTTGAGCAATGGGTCATTCTCGGAACCAGAGCACAGACTCTTAGAGCGAGATGTCTCCATTTTTCTTTTATGCAAGGTGATTATTCTCGGAACTAGAGCACAGACTCTTAGAGTGAGATGTCATGCTTTTGTACTATACATATACAAGTTGTAGCATACTCGGGCATAGACTCCTATGAGGTGCTTCTAACCTCCCTGACACACACATGCATGAGGTTGAGTGGAACTAGCGGCATAAGGCTAGACTTTCTCACTCTCCTCCCTTACATGGATCACCTAGACAGACTCTAGGGGCTAGTTTTCCATGTCCCTTTTTCCATGGATCACCTAGACAAGATCTAGGGGCGAGAAGTCCATGTTTTCTCTCTCACTATTCTTCTCATGGATCACCAATGAGTGTATTCATGCATTTTTCCTTTCTTTTCTTCTCTTTGCATTTTGTTTCCATTTACATCCTTCATCTTGTGCTAGAGAACTCTCAAATCCTCACACTCTTTGTTGTGTTGGAATTGAGATTTAGTCCTCTTTCTTACCAAATGATTCTCCATTAGTTTTTGATCTCATATCAAATCTTCTTGTGAGCATTTGTCGTCAATATTCTTTAACAATTCGAAGTGGTAAACATGATACCCTGTTTCAACTCACTAAAATTAGCAAGCCGAAACAGGGGGGGGCATATAGCTACCCTTGAATTTTCATCACCTTCCTTAGTAAGCATTAGGTGATTTTGTGATCTAACATGTGGTTTTGTAGGTTGTGGTTCCTAACTGTGTACTGCAAATACCGCTGGGGGCTTCGTTCGACAGACTTATGGATATATCATTTTTCAAATAATGTTTACTTTTCTGTACTTTAGCTTGCATATGCACGTAGTGTTCATATGACCGCTAAAGTGGGGGCTAAATGTAGCGTCATAAATTGTACGCACTTGCTAAAGTGGTACAATTTCACACCTTGTTTAGCACCCGCCTTGGCACATCTTGCATTTTGCATTGCATTTTCCCTTTAGCACTTAATTAATTAAATTAATTAGGTCTAAGGTTCTATTTTATCATCTCCCATATCATAAAGTTGGGCCCTTTTCATTAAAGTGTGCCCCTTTCATTTTATTCCTTTAATACATCATTTAATCAAAAACCCTAATTAGGTCCTATTTTGAACTTGGGGGCTTGATTTCGGGGGTCAAAACATCTCAAAATCACCTGTAACTTCGGGATTCTCTCTAAAATCATCATATCTGACGGCCCTGAAAATTTGGTGAAAAGTTGCCAAGACCATGGCGCCCGGAGTGCACACGGTCCCGGACATTTTTCCTAAAATTTTAGGAGCACGATCCAATCATAAAATAAAGCTTAACCCCAAGAAATTGGCGGGAGATTCAATCTCTAGGTCAGCCAAAAGTTGAAATTAAGACCTAGGGTTTCATATATAAAAGCTCTCTTTCTTCATTTGAAAGGATCCGAATTTTTAGTTTCAAGGACCTTTTATGTAGCGAAAGAGCAGATCTTTGAAGACTTCAACAACATTCAACATCCATCCATCAAGCATCTATCAATTTCATTCATCCATTTAGGGCTTTGAAGACATTGAAGAGCAATAGGAGATCACCGACTGAAGATTGGCTTGTACCCCTCCCTTGGGGTTGGGTATGATTTCATGTTGTTTTCATGTCTTTGCATAAGCTTCATTATATCATTTGTATTCATGCTTTAGATCACTTTGCATCTTGATTTGGAGCATTTACATTATCATTTACAAGCAATTAGGGTTTACTTTCTAGGTTGCTCTAGCTTGCTTACTTTCATTTTAGGATCTTGCACACACACAAGGTCTGCACACACATTACTTTTACAATACAACTTGGCTATTCGTGGAGGTGGAAATCACCAAAGCGGGGGTTTGACTAAGGCAAAACCCTATATAGCCACCCACCATACCTTTTCAGATATAAGTGCAGGTTTCGGGATTCAGACGACGCCGCAAGTTGCAGATCCGGGAGAAGCAGGCCGAGACAGCACTCCACACCAAGTTTCAGAGAAAAAGACCAGGACAGGGGCGTGGAGCACCCTGGTCCCGCCAGGACAGGGGCGCTGGGCGCCCTAGTCTCTCTGTCAGACAGCAACTTTCAGCAACTTTCTGACAGCTTTTCAGGTTGCAAAACAGCAGTTTCAGGGGCAGAATCAGGACAGTGGCGCCCACACCCCCGTCCCGAACATTTTCACTCAGATTTTAACACCAGGTATGCATTTGCATTCTTGCCTTGTCCTTGTGTTTACAACTTTCCATTATTTAAGTTCAATTCTGCAAATCTTGTTATTAGTTCATACTTGCACTTTGGGGTTTGGAATTGAACTTGCATCATTTTATCTTCCAATTACAACAAAGGAATAGAAATCCTAATAGGTAGCCCGTGGCTCTCTCTTCCACAAAAAGAAGTAGCCAATTGTGTGATACCTCTAGGCTCTTTCCTATTCCACAAATGTGTGATTGAAAGTGAGATTAGGGCATGTTTGCTTAGTTTCACTTTTTCACCCACACAGTAATGTTTTGATTAATTAGAAAAATAGGTTTTAAGGACCCGAAACCTTTTACATAAAGATCAAAAGAAAGATTATCAAAGATCAACTAGACCAACATAAAGACAACATACAAACGACTAGCAAGAAAGACATCAACCTGAACAAACAACAAAAAACTAGGAACAACAAAGCAAAAAAAACCAGAAAGAAAGACCTAGACAACTAGCAACACCTACAGAGACTTAAGAAGTTCAACAACATTGATGACCAACAGGTCATAATTCGCCGAAGCAACTTTGACCTCTTCGATTTCCTTGTTTGGCTTTTTCTCCCTCTTCTTGCCTCTGGTCCTCGTTATTGGTCCTTGTACACCTTCCATGCCCTCCATGTCAGGTTCTTGCTCCAGGGATCCCTTCTCATTCTCCAACTTACTGATCAGTATTTTGATGTTGTTAGACGAGGCCTTCAAAATGTTATAATTGTTGGCATTACAATAAGTTTGATGGTTGATGATATTGAGAAGGTTGTTAGAGATGAATGATATAATTGATAAAGGATGATTATTGTCTTAATATTATTATTTTGTCATTGATGTCAAGCAATTGATTTTCTGGTTCAGTATGATGTTGCCATATCTTACAAAGTATATTTTGATGAGTATAAAGATGTCAGTAAATGATACATAAAGAATGTGAAGATAAAGGGGAGTAATAAGTTATTCAATGGGTAACTATTACCGAGTTAGACAGTGATGAGATTACGATGTTTTGTTTGTTTTGATATCCTCTATATGTGTATTCAAAGACTTAACAAGGAGAAAAGATTTCATGCAATAGAATGAGTAATGGTTTGATACTATTCTATTTTACTAAGCAAGGAGCTAGTCGATAAACTCCAAGGTTATCGATGTCGGTTAAAGAAGGAAAAAGTCACTGAGAAGAGAATGACTACCAAGTAAAGTTCAGTATTAACTGAGTATCAACGAGTAGTAACAAAATGCATTAAATGAGTGAATACATTATTAAATGAAGGATGCCAATGAGCTGGAGGTTTATTGAAGATTAGAATGTCGTGCAAGAAGTTTGTTAAGGATATATGGCAATGAAAATTCAAGAGTTAGATCTATAGCATAGATTGAACGGTCCTAACCAAGCACAAGTACCAAGGAAGGATACAAGTTTCAAGGCAAGATAAAATGTTTTTCAGATCGAAGGATACAATGAACCTAGTCAAGTTTGAAGATCTGATGGCTAAGATTAATCATGGGAAATGTGAAGAAGGAGATTAAGCGGTTGGGAATTGCTTATAAATATAGAGTAGTTGAAGAACAAAGAATGCAGGAAAACTGAAGCACAATGATGCTATAGAGGTGATTACCGAGTACAGAAGATTGAAGATCTGATTGAAGAACAGATTGAGAAGCCCAGCAAGGAGAAAGATAAGTCTTATGACAAGATTATCTCGAGTACATTGAGCACATAGAATCTGCTTTAACATTTTAGATGTGAAGTTGCAAATATATTTTATTACTGTTATTTATTTTTGTAAGTGACATGAAATCTCTTAATCAAGTGGACTTAACTGTCTTATTTGTAAATCCTCTTGGAAGGTAACATTCTGAATGAGTGTTTGAAACCCTTTGACAAGGTCACTTCTAACAAAGTGAAGATTCTAATAGATTTGAGGGAAATCCCTTAACCGGGTCACATCTAGCAATGTGTATGTAATCTTTGACAGGATTTTCTTTTAACCGAGCATACACTAGAAGAGTATATTTTCTTGTGGGTCCAAAATCCCATAGTGGTTTTTCCCTATTAGGGTTTCCACATTAAATCTGGTGTCAAATGTGATTTAATGTTTTAAGTTTATCTGTTTATAAGTTTGAATGATTTACAGTCATAGTTGCATATCAAGAAAGTGCTACCAAGGTTGAATCTGATTAGAGTAATAATAATTGAAGTTATCTAATTCACCCCCCTCTCATCTAACTAACAATAACTATGTTCACCAATGCTTTTGAGACACATATCAATTTTGTTGAGTCTGTTTTCAACATCCACCATTCTTTGGTCCCTAACAGTGTCATTGTTTTTTATTTCCTCTAGGGCCTTCTCCACTTGCTCAAACCTTGGATTGAAGGCATCCCTAATCTCTTTAGCTTTGGCAATAGTCTTTCCCAAATCATCAACATGCTTAGCCATGGATTTATCTTCATCGATGCTAATAGTCTCCAAAATTTGAATCCTATGACTTGAGTTCTTGTTTTCCTCCACAACTTTCTTGTGATTGTTTATGAGCCAGTTGAGGGTGTCCACAAACCCCTTCAAACCCTCAATAGAAGGGTTAGAAGGGGGGATTTTTTCACCAACCTTGGCCTGATCAGTTTTAGGGTCTTCACCACCGGTATTCTGTTCGGCATCACCATGAACACTCTGGTTGAAACCATCCCTCGTAATCTCCTCCTCAACTTTTTGGTCCGCATCAGAATCCTTGCTCTTCTCTTTGTCCTTCGTCTCCGGCTCAGAATTGCCCTGCCTTTTCTGCTTTTTCCTTTTCTGAGAAGAAGATTTAGGTTTCTTCTTCCGAGGGGATGAAGAGTCATCCTTTTCAAAGTCCTCAGAGACCTCCAAGGATGAGGAAGAGTGAATCTGGAAGACCTTCTCTTTGATTTTTTTCTTGCCCTTGGAAGAGGACAACTTACTGCTCTCCTACATTCTTTTCTTACCCAATTCAACCTCGAAGTCCTCCAAGCTCTCCTCAGTCTCACTTTTCGAATCACCGACAAAATCCTCACCCACAGAAAATTCAGAGTCTGACCCTTCCTCCTCAGATTCAGAGACAGAAAGCTAGGGGTGAGCGATTTGATTAGCTTTAATATGTTCATAGATTAGAACCATTAGAACTTGGTGCATAGAAATGTCTCCCTTAGGGTTCTCTCTATGGGCTTTGATAGTGGCATTCATCGAGCAAATCAGAAAATAGGGCATGTTAACTTTGTCTTCATACCTGAAGTGGTTGAGCAAAATGAAATGGTAGTCGTAGACTTTGGTAAATCTGCCATCCAGAGTGATGTAACACATGATTGCAAACATAACCTCCCTCCAAGGCTTAGCAAAGGCCCTAGGAGGGTAGTAGGTCTTGCTAAGCTTAACCAGACACTTCTTCTCCTTAGTAGTTTCAGGGTATCGCTTGATGGCCTCCTTGCTGAGCTTTCTCTCCCTATAGAAATTACTTTCCTCCCTCCAGAGACCCGTCACCTGAGCAATGAGGTATTCATCGATGGTGATAGTTTGATCTCCCATTTTTAGGGTGCCCTTCCTCCAATTTTTGGTGAAAAACTCAGTGATTTTAGCATCCCTCCCATGGAGTCTTTCCATGTACTTTGTTAGCTCGCCCTTCTCCAAGATACTCCAGATTTCCTCCTTTTGTTTCCATTCTTTATAATTATTGGGCTCATAGCGACGCCTGTTACCTCCCATGATTTCATAGCTCAAACCAGAAACTCGAGAGTTGCAAATAGCTAATGGAAATAAATCTCTATATGTGGCCCCAAAAACCCATAAAGAATGGGAGAAGGTGGCATTCATCTTATCATTATTAGTACTTACACAATAATAATTAATATTATCCCTCCAAGTCATGTTATTAATCATTATATAATCTATTAAAATCTTAGAGGTGCAGTTATATCCATCCATGAAAATGATCGATCTGGCATCATTAAGAAGATCCTCTTCCCCCTTCCAGGTAATCATGTTGTCATGAATGACTGCCACATTAGTTGTCCAATCAACGGGGCCATTTGCTTCATGATAAATGTGAGAGATAAAACATTTATCAAAGGTTTTAATAAGATCCCTTGCAGCCTACATTGTAATGTTACACTAGTGGAATACATCATATTCTACATATTTGTGCTCTATTTTTTTTGTTAGGAATAACTAGGATTTTTTGTTTAATGTAATAGCTATAGTAACATGCTTATTTCAAATAGATCATGGGCTTGTGATTTTTTCTCTCTTGTAGATATATCTTATAAATAAGAAAAATGTAGAAGGAAAAGAGGGATCAAATAGAGATAAGAATTGTAGAAAATGCTTTCGGTATAGAGAGGAGTGAAGGGGAAAGGATAATAGAAAAAATATACAAATTTTAGGTCAGAACATCGATCGGAAAGGGAGGGAGAAGTATTGGAAATATGCCTTGAATTATCGTGACTAGTGTTTGGGTTGATTGGAGTAACCTATCCCGTTACAACGGCTATCAGTTTGAATCTTGCAAATGGACCAATGGAATCCTCTTCTTATGATCGGCTATCAGGTGAGCAAGTTCAATAGATCTGATGGTCAGGCGAAAAGATCCAACGGCTGTCGCTATACCGCGATGGGAAACTACTCATTGGAATATCCCTCGCAACATGGCAACTAAGTGATGGTTCTCGGAAAGAGAGAACTCAAGCAAAGTTAATTGGTGAGCAAGTCCAAGATGATCGGACGATGATCAAGGTTGATCCAATGGTGATCACTAGGTCGTGATGGGAAACTGCTCGTTGGAATATCCCTCATGACATGGCGACCAAGTGGTGGGACTCGACAGGTGAATGACTTAGGCGAGTTAAAGGCCGAGAAGATCGCAGATGATCGGATGGTGATCGTAGAAGATCCGATGGTGATTGCAGAAGATCCGACAGTGATCGCAGAAGATCCGATGGTGGTCGCTAGGTCACAATGGGAAATTTATTGTTAGAATATCCATCACAACCCAATGACAAAGAAGAATTCTAGGTGGACAGTGAGGTCATGCCAATATGTCAGAGTAGGGACCCAGAACCAATCAGGGGGTGCCACATGGCGAAGCACAGAGAGAAAGATCGGATGTTCATGATAGTTGATTGTTTGTCTTCCTGATACTCGATGGAATCTCCTTCGACGATTGGGTTGATGTCGCCTAGACTGAAGACTAGTAGGCAAACACTTGGAATGTTTATGTCGGTTGTATTTGAATACAAACTGACCCATCTTCTAGATGAATGTGGGATAATTTGTTTTCCATGAATTCATGAATTAACAGGTTGTTACTGGACACTTATGCTCCAAGGCCTATTGGTTAGGCAAATGGTGGTTGCCAGAGATGTAACCGACGAGAAGATGGGTATGCATAAATATTGTGGTGGTAGCCGAAGAGAAAACATGGAAGTTGTAGAAGCTAATCCGAGATGTCTGCATATTGTGTGAACAGAGTTCTGAGAACATAATCCATAAAAGAGGATTTGAGTACTTTATTGTAACTATGTTTTTTACTGAATAAAGGGATCTCTTTTTGGTGGTGGGTTTTTTAGCCGTAAGGGTTTTCCCACATATATCTGATGTCTTTCTCTAGTGCTATTCTATTTGGTTAATCTTAATCTTTTGTTTGTGTTTTATCTTAATGTATTTCAAAGTGAAATTAAAATACTTCCTTGCTTGCAAATCCCCTTAGAATTGACGTTAGGAGAGCGTTTTCCGCGCACTTTTTTCCTTACAAGTGGTATCAAAGTCATTTAGTTGTGTTATCCTTGTTGGGTAGGGCTATTTTGTGTCAATTATGTTTTCAGTGGGAGTCTAGAAGAGTATTTTGTTTGCAAATTGAGATGGCACACACTCCTGGACGAGTGGAGATTACAAAATTCAATGGTTCAAACTTTGAGTTGTGGAAACTCAAGATGGAATATTTTCTAGTTGATCGAGATCTGTGGGTTGCTGTGTCTAGACAAAAATCTTCAGACATGAAGCAAGAAGACTGGGATCTTGTAGATAGAAAATCTAGAGGATTAATCAGACTCTTTTTGGTAGACTCTGCTCTGTTAAATGTTCATGAGGAAAAGACTGCACATTTTCTGTGGAAGAAAGTTGGAGATATTTATCAAGGGAAATATCTGGTAAACAAGTTGTTCCCGAGGAAGAAGTTGTATTCCTTGAAGATGGACGAGGGTACATCTGTTGCAGATCATCTGAATGTTTTCAACATGATGGTTTCTCAGCTAACCTCCATAGGAGTCAAGATTGATGATGAGGATCGATGTATGCTTTTGTTTCGTTCTCTGCCTGACACTTGGGATCATCTGGTAATGGCCATTGGGAGTACAACAACCACTTTCAAGATGGAAGAAGTGGTTGCTTTGTTGTTGTCAAGAGAAACACGAAAGAAATCTTCTGAAATGGTCAAGGAGGCCCTTGTTGTTCATGGCAAGACAAAGGACAAGAAGTCTAAATCCAAGTCAAAGAAAAGTTCTTCTCCTGGAAAGAAGTCCAAAGCAAAGTGCTGGAATTGTGGATAGGTTGGTCACATTCGAAAGGATTTCAAAGTGAAGAAGAAGAAAGAAAATAAGAGTTCTTCAGATTTTGGGTCCTCACAGAATGAGGATGGAGATGCCTTTTGAGCCGCTTTGGTGAGTCAGACATCTATTGATATCTGGTTCAATCTTCATGAAGAAGATATTTATCATGATGCCATGTAAGACTTGGTACCATGTTTGGCAGTGATGTATATTCATCACTTGATGGTGGATGATCTTCATGTGACTGAAGATGCTAACATCTTGAGGATTCATAAATCCTTGGTAGAGATGTTGTTTATGTCATATGTTGACATGTTTTCCTTAGTTAGGATGTGTTATATTATGTCTAGGTACACTCTTGAGATGCATTTAGAATTTTGACATAATATAGTTATGTTCATACAGAGCATGTAATCTCTTTGGAAGAGATGTTTTAGATCATGTTTGTCATGTTTATATTCTTGATTCTGTAGTTGGAAGTTTGACAATGATCTAGTTTTTGTTTATGCATTTTGATTATATTGGTCATATTGTTTGATACTTCATGATAATATGATTATGCATTTGGAGGTTGGCATGTGTTGATGAATTACAGGGTGCTCATGGATACATGGAAACAAAGATGGTGCTATCTTTCTCTTGTGGCTAGAGATGTATGTGTTGGAATGATTAATAGGTCCAACTAAGATGCATTCATCTATTATAACATAGTTGACATTTTAGAGGTGGGTGTAGAAGGGCATGATACAGGGTGTTGTGAAGACTTGCTTGCAGGTTCTTTGTTTCTAGTTAGTATTGAGAAAGCTTTTGGTACACAGATTATTTCATTTCTATGAGATGTTGTAAACGGTTGACATTACCTGTGCAGTGGGAGCTCCCTGGTGTGTATTGCATGTGGAACTTGAGATTGTGAGTAATAGGTTGTACATGTTAATGATCTCTTAAGGGTATGTGTAGTTGGATGTGCTAGCACTTGCTGTGGGTGCTATTCTAGCTATGTTTGTAACAAATGTTTGTACATTTGGTTAGTTTTTGGATCATGAGTTTTGTGTACTCGGGAGACAGAGTTGTAATTTTCTCAGTGGATAGCTTCTATGTATGTCCTATGCTAGTGGCATGGTAGAAGGTGGAAGTATTCATGAAAGAGATGAGACTGGTCTACATAGGTGCACATGTTAATTTCTTTTTCCTGATGGTTTCTGATCGAGTGGTATATCAACATTGATGGACTTTAGAGTCCATGGTTCTCAGTGTAATCTGTAAGTGTTTATCATGGTAGGCAGGTCCAGTAAATTCCTTGACAAGTGGGAGATTGTTGGAAATATGCCTCGAATTATCCTGACCAGTGTTCGGGTTGATCAGAGTAACCAACTGCTCATTGGAATATCCCTCATGATATAGCGGCTAAGTGATGGGTCCTAGAAAGAGATCACTCAAGTGAAGTTAATTGGTGAGCAAGTCCAAGATGATCAGATGGTGATCAAGGTTGATCCAACAGTGATTACTAGGTCATGATGGGAAACTGCTCGTTGGAATATCCCTCGTGACATGGCGACCAAGTGGTGGGATCCGACAGGTAAATGGCTCAAGCGAGTTAAAGGCCGAGTAGATCGCAGATGATCAGACGGTGATGGCAGAAGATCCGACGGTGGTCGCTAGGTCACGATGGGAAATTGCTCATTAGAATATCCATCGCGACCCAGTGACAAAGAAGAATTTTGGGTGGATAGTGAGGTTGTGCTAAGATGTTTGAGCAGGGACCCAGAACCAATCAGGGGGTACCACATGGTGGAGCACAAAGAGAAATATCAGACGTTTGGGATAGCTGATTTTTTATCTTCTCGATACTCGATGGAATCGCCTTCGGTGATCGGGTTGATGTTGCCTTGATCAAAGACTAGTAGGCAGACACTTGGAATGTTTATGTTGGTTGTATTTGAATACGAACTGACCTGTCTTCCAGATGAATGTGGGATAATATGTTTTCCACGAATTCATGAATTAACAGGTTGTTACTGGACGATTATGCTCCAAGGTCGATTGGTTTGGCAGATGGCGGTTGCCAGAGATGTAACCGACGAGCAGATGGGTATGCATAAATACTGTGGTGGTAGCCGAAGAGAAAACATGGAAGTTGTAGAAGCTAATCTGAGATGTCTGCATTTTGTGTGAATAAAGTTATGAGAACAGAGTCCATAAAAGAGGATCCGAGTACTTTATTGTAACCGTGTTGTTTACTGAATAAAGGGATCTCTTTTTGGTGGTGGGTTTTTTACCCGTAAGGGTTTTCCCATGTATATCTGATGTCTTTCTTTAGTGCTATTCTATCTGGTTAATCTTAATCTTCTATATGTGTTTTATCTTAATATATTGCAAATTGAAATTAAAATACTTCCTTGCTTGCAAATCCCCTTAGAATTGATGTTAGGAGAGTGTTTTACACGCACTGCTTTCCTTACAAGAAGTGGATAACATGATGGAATCAAGGAAAGAGAAGTATGAGACCACACCTGAAGCCTAGGGAAAATATCCAAACTATACAAAAATAAGACTCCAAGACTCTAAAACATTACTCTAATAAGATGATAATTCTCCAAAGATCCAAAATTGTAGGAGTTGATTGGTGACTCCTCAACACCCCTAAAATCCTTGCAAGACCATTTGAAACAACTTGAACCACAAGAGAGAATGGTAAAAATAGCTTGCATAATAAGATTGAATTTAAATTATTAAAATGAGGTGCCTTGCTTATAAAGGCAATGTGTGATGTAACTATATGAAAAACTAACATGACACAAACATTAAATGCCTAGGTAACTAAAAGTAAATAAAGGTCTGAAAGATAAGATATGTTGTATCTTAGCTAGACAACCAAGACTTATAGAAATAAAATTAACCTAAGTAAACTTGATTCATGTGAACAAGTCCCCACCAAGAACTAGCTAGGTACAAGACCTTATTCACACCAACACCCCCACTTAAATGTAAATTAGGGAGTAAATTATTATGAAAATTATGCAAGATTATTATCATGGACCATCTCGTCTACAAAACCATGTTAAGTGCCCATGTGAATGCAAATCTCTCACAAACAAGAAAAGGAGAGAACCCATTGAGAAAAAACTTCTCTCCAAAAGAAATAAAAGATACAATTAAGGACGATGTATGGAGGACTCCTTGATACCCCCAAAGACTACATCCATTGTGAAATTACAATCAAGAATTTGTACTTGGTCGTACTGTGCGGTCCCCTACATGCATAAGAAAATAGCCCCTAATACTACACAAAATATTGTAAAGCATATTCTTCAATTTGTGTATTCAACATACCTAACTTGTTTCATATCCTACACAGGTTTGTTAACATCAGCATTAGGTCAAATCAAACTAGGTTTGTCAATGCAATAAAATTTGGTACAAAATTATTCTAAAATGAATATTTTAATTTTGTTTGGTGGATGGTCGTTGGCATTTGTTTATGCACCCAACCGATTGTGTCTTAAGCCATGGGCATATTAGTGATCATTCTCCACATAGTTATTTCTAAGCCCTTGCCATTACTATGGGAACCCGACATCTATAGACCACCTCAATCTTCTGGTGTCATCATCTTCCACTACCAAATGGAGTGATACCTTTTATTTTATCTATGTACCCCCAAGTCATATGGTTGACTAGGCATTATAATACTTAAACCCCTAGGTGCTACCTTTTGATCTCCAAGTTCCTTACAAAGGGGACTAGTTTTCGTTTTGCAATAACTTGGGCATACGGTATTTGGTTTTTTGAAAAAAGATATTGTTGGAAAGATGGTTTCATCTATTTTTTAGTGGTGCATGTTATTTTCCAAAAAAATCTATTTGGTCATACTAATTTTTATTTGGAGTTAGATATTCATTTTTTACTCTCAAGCTCATAACTTTTGTGACAATATTCAACTTTCATGATTCTTGTGACATTGAAAATGTATTGAGGAGATATTTCAATCCATTCATGCATTTTTATAGATTTTATCTTAGGTATTTGTTATTCAATTTTCACTATATTTTCATTCTAGGGGATTACTTGGATATTTTGACCATTAGGGAGGTGTTGTTTTCATCTAATTACTTTATTTTGGCTATATTTCATGTATTGATATTTTATTTTATCATTTGAGAAGTGTATCATTTTTGTAATCGTGGGTTTTGCAATCATCCTTCTATAAACCTTTTGACCAAGAAAAACCATGACTCTTGGCAAAAAGTTATTTTGACACATTATAGGTGGCTTAATGTTTTTCTTTATCTTTATGGACTCATTCCTAAACTAGAGATGCAATGGAAGAAGTCATTTTTGGATACTAAGAATGATCATATCATAGGATTGATTGGTTTTAGTTTTAGTGCAAGAATCTTAAAACAAACCTATAATCATATTTCAAGAATTAAGTGCCCACACACAATTTGGACCAAGATTTGGGGGATTTTTGGAGATCCACAAAATACTCTATTCCCATATGATTCTACTTAAAATTTCATCCTTCCACTTGATAATGTTTACAATATTCCCTTTGATGATGATACCTTAGATGAATTTGAATATGATGTAGAAATTGAGCATCTTGATGATCTAGAGACTTCTCCTACAACTCCTTATTCAGACCAACAAAAATTACATAATTTGATAGTAGGAGAATGCAAGTCCTTGATAAGTGATTGATAGTGTGAATTTTAAAATGGTTGAAACATGCTGGGTCAGTGCAAGAAGATGAGTCCACTTTTTGGCCAAAAAGTGGAAGTGTTTTCCCTATTTTTCAGATTTTGTCTCACTTGAGCTTAAATTTTGAAACACTTAGAGATTGAATCCTGGAAAAAGTCATTAATATAAAAGATAGCTCTTTGAGTGTACTTTTCAAATATATAATTTATTTTAATACCCACATAATAAAAAATAACTTTTTGAATGGAGTTCTAAAAACTATGTTTTAAAAATGCCTGTTTTAGGACCATACCATGCATGTGTATGACCCACACTTTTTGACACAATTAAAATTATTTTCTCAAACCATTTTGGGAAATGGTTTGTAACACACTGAAAATTGATGAGCATATTTTTCTGTATTTTTTTTTCAAATATATTTTTTTTAATTAATTTTTTAATGGCCGTAATTATCTTTTTAAAAATTTGACGTGTACAACCCACATAATTTGACGTAAACTTAGCATTTTTTGAATTTTTTTTTTTTAAATTGAAAAGAATTTTGTGTAGATTGATGACATATAATTTTTTTTTCAAAATTCATTAAAATAAAAAAGTTATTAAATTAAGAAAATTAGTTAATATTTCAAATTTATGAACCTGATTTAGTATAAATTAAATGAAAAATAGTTAAAATAATCAATTTTTAAATTAATTTACATATTTAGAATCTAGACAGTATAATCTGAAATGGGTTTCAATTTCATATAAAAATTCTCTGATTAGAGGCACGTAAACTATTTCATTTCATCATATTTGTGCTTTCATTCATGGAGCTTTGAATTTGCAGGTTCATGTCTCAGGTGTGGCCATCCTAGGCCTATCCCGGGCCTAATCCCAAGGCAAGAGGCGGGTTGTGAATTCAAATTTTGCATAATGGGGGCCCGTTTCATTTTTTGCCTGTTAGATTTAACAACGGGCCCCCGTTTTAAAAACGGGGGCCCGTTATTTAAATAATGGGCCCCCGTTTCTAAATAACTGTTACTGTAAAAAAAAAGATAGATTGCATCGATTTACCACACTATCATTGAAATCCGTACTGACAAAGATTTTTTACATCATTTGGCAGTACTTTTTAATATTTTTTACACAATTTTTTGAAGAACTCAGTAAAAAGATATTATTTTTTGAAGATGAGTTTGTAAAAATGGGTTCTAAGCAACGTCAAAAGAAAAAAAAGAGGACAATGACAGTGGACAAAATTCAAGCGCAAAGAGAGGAGGCAAAACGCCAAAGAGATCGAAGATCACAACAACGACAATTGAATAACACTTCTGAAGCATCTAGTTCAGTGCCCATTGTAGATGAGACCATTGAAGACATCATGATGGATGCGAGAAATGTAGAACCACACATGGGTATGACTGTTGATGCAAATGTTGATGTGGATGCGAATCCTGGTATGTTTTTAAATCCTGATAACTATGATGCCAATCAAATTGCTGATTTAAATGAAGCTGGATATAAATTTCATACACCAATACGAAAAGAAATAAAAATTGAAAATATTACACCACCCTCTCTAAAAGAAAATGAAAGTAATTTGTTTACTATTGATAGCAATGTGCTAGATAATCTTACTGGGTTAGTTTCTTGGAGACAAATCAGAACACATGCAAACAGATTATATAAACAATTTTTCTATAATAAAAAGTTAGGATTCCAATGTCAATTAATGCTACAATTAATAAAAATGTTAAAAATGAGTAAAGTCATGAAAAAAATAGGTATTTATGCAAAACCAAAAAGAAAAGATGAATCATATAAGCAAGTTGTATCTACTGTTGCCAGTGCCATCGATTCTATAGGAAAAACAAGTCGATCTAAAGATAAGAATGCAGCACGTAGAGTTATAACGACTGCTATAGTTGACAAAATGATTGTTAGTAAAAGAATGTTAAGTGATATAAGTGGCTATTTGAACTTACATCGTAGAACCTTGTCAAGAGCGGCCAAAAGAAGAGACACAATTGAAATTGATCCACTAAACCATTTTTGGAGTTTTAGTGGTAGACTTCAAAGGTCAGACATGAAATTAAATGATGAAACTAAACAATTAATTGCAAAATTTTGGCATGATAACACTAGAGTTTCATCAAATGCTAGAGATGTTTTAAAGTTAAGGGTGGGATCAAAAATTCGTGATCCTCATCCAAAACATCTTCTTGACATGACTCAAACTAAATTCTTTAAAAAATTTAGTGATGAATCTATGTTAATGAATTTATGAATTAGTCAAAGATCATTTGAAAAATGCAAACCCTGGTATGTTAAAATCAATAAACAAAGAATATCTTGTTGTTGTAAAACTCATGTCCAGTTTCGTTACTATTATGATGTTTTTCGATATATTCGTTGTATGTTGCATGGTAATGATCTTGTGCAGGATTGTGGTGTTTATGTTCCACTTGAAACTATAAAAGATTTTATTGGAAGTTTATTTTGTAAACCACCTAATGAACAATTATTTCTTTCCAATTCATGCATTTATGGTCTTTGCAATTTATGTGGGAACTATTCTTCGATAGGTGAATGTTTGCATGAACATGTTTCATCTGAGTTTGGACAAAAAATGGTTGATGTTAGGAGATTTAAAAATATAGAATACCCTCTAAAGGATGGAAAGATGGGGAAACATTTAGAATTGATTACAGAACAGAATAGTGTGAATGCATTTATTAGTGAGTTTAAAACTCATATTGTTCCAAAATATGTGAAACATTCCCAACATGCCCGATGGCTTGATGGACAATTTCGCATATGCAAGAACACATTTCTAGTTGGAACAATAGTATCAGTTGTGGATTTTGCAGAAAATTATACTCTAAAACCACAAGAGGAAAATCAATCACAATACTACAACTCAGCACAATTGGCCATATTTGTGCACATTATATATAGACATGACCATGACAGTACAGAAGATAACAGAAAAATTTTGAGGGAGTATCATTTCTATGTTAGCGATAATTGATTACACTCTTCAGAGTTTGTCCAACATTGCTTCGAGGTATTTTATGATAATCTTAAGGAAAGAGAAATTGACATGAAACAACATATGATATGGTCAGATAACTGCACTGGACAATTCAAAAATGCAAGAATGTTTTATTGGCTATGCAAAGTTCACAAGATAACCAATGTCCAACATTTATGGAGTTTTTTTGAAGCGGGACATGGTAAGGGGGAACACGATGGAGCCGGTGCCTGTATAAAAAGAGCTCTTGCTAGAGAACAATTGAAATTCAAGGATGCAGTGAAATTCAGAGATGCTCGTGCAGTTGTAGATTGGTGCAATTCAAAGTTGTCAAAAGGATCAACTGAAAACTTTGCAATTCGACATTTCTTCTGGTTGATAGAGGAAGATAGTATTCCTATTCGGCATGATTGTAATACCATCATTGGATCAGCTAAATGGCATTCGTTTAAGAGTTCTAATTCAAACACATGGACTATATTCACAAGGCAACTTGCTTGCTTTTGTCAATTTTGTGTTTCCGGAGATTGGGAATTTTGTGAGAATAAAGAATGGGTTGAAGAATGGCAACAAAGATCATTGACACCCATAGATGCAAATGATCCGCATGAAAGAACTGATGAAGATATGGATCAAATGTTTGTATCAAATGACTATGATCGCATTTCAGATCTTATACAACAAGGTAAAATTATTTTTGAAATTTGTTTTGATTTATTAAATAGTACATAAATTTATGAAATCTTACAGTGTATATTTTTGTTTTTATTTCTCATTAAATATTAAAATAAAATTGTTTTGTGCACAGGACATGTCTATGCTGTTGTTGCACCAGAGGACAATGAAGAGGGGACAGAGTATTGGTTGGCTCGATGTGTAGAGCCAAAACATAAGCTAACTACTCCTCGAGTAGATGATGATGGTTATGACTATCCAACAGGATCTGTGGTTGTTGTTGGCACTTGGCTACGCAAATATCTAACAAGAAAGAATGGATTGCCCGCATTTGAAGATTATGAATTAGAGAAGAAGATTATACATTACTCGCATTTGGTAGTGGCAACTAATATAAAATTGGATAGATATCGTGGCAGGCCTGCTAATAAACAATTATGGACTCTCTCTATGGAAGAGCACGAGACAATTATAGATGCTTTGCAAAAGAGAGAGGATGCAGATGGTATAACGGAATGAATCTAGTAAAATTTTGTTTCAGGTCTACCACAAGTAGAAGGCATCAATGAAAACAAAGTTATTTAAATAGACTGTTTATTTTATTTTAGATATGTCTTCTTGATTACATTTTGTGTACAATATACATAAATGAGAGACTATTGGTCAAATTTATGAATGAGATAATTATGTTTTAATCAAGTTCTATTCATTATATTTGTTAAATGATACTTTTTAATTTAGAATATGTTATAATTATAAGATATGTTTCGATACTTAGTTCATGATGTATGCACATTTAGTTTATCTAATCACAAGAATTATTTAAATGAAATTCCAAAAATAAAATTACAAGTCCACATAATGCCTATAAAGTTGTTTAAGCACAACTTCCATAAATAAAATTTCAAGTCCACATAATATATAAAGTATGCACAAAATTTCAAGTCCACATAATTTCAAGTCAATATATATGATCTAATGTGCACATAATTTCAAGTCCACATAATATCTAATGGGCACAATACACATAAAGTATGCACATAATATATATGATCTAATCCTATTATGAAACTATCCATATATATAAAGTATGTGTGTGCACGTGTAAACAAATATGTAAAGCCCGTAAAATAGTACATATCAGAGCCAAATAAACAGTAAAATTTCAAGTCCACGTAATCCATATAATATCTAATCCATATATATGTCTAGATGGTAACATGATGTTCACTCCACATAATATCTAATGTGCACAAAATATATAAAGTATGCACAAAATATATATGATCTAATCCTATTATGCAACTATCCATATATATAAAGTATGTGCATGTGTAAACAAATGTGTAAAGTCCATAAAAAAGTACATATCAAAGCCAAATAAACAGTAAAATCTAAGTGCTATCATCAATAACATCTCGTGGTCTCTTGTCCCCGAGACGTGGTCCAGATCCACCTGTCTCATGCTATACAATAAAAAAATAATATTAAAATATTACTTGAAATTAACTATTAAAAGAATCATTTATCAAATATAGTAGAATTCATAAATTAAGTTACAAACTTACTATAAGCTCATAAGATCCTCTAGCAGTATCTCTCTTGTCCTTGGGACGTGGTCCAAATCCACCTGTCTCATGCTGTACAATAAAAAAATAATATTAAAATATTACTTGAAATTAACTATTAAAAGAATCATTTATCAAATATAGCAGAATTCATAAATTAAGTTACAAACTTACCATATGCTCATCAGATCCTCTAGCAGTATCTCTCTTGTCCCCGGGACGTGGTCCAGATCCACCTGTCTCATGCTGTACAATAAAAAAATAATATTAAAATATTACTTGAAATTAACTATTAAAAGAATCATTTATCAAATATAGTAGAATTCATAAATTAAGTTACAAACTTACCATATGCTCATCAGATCCTCTAGCAGTATCTCCTCTAGCAGTATCTTGTGCAGTATCAACACCAAATGTAGTGCTAGCTAACTCCTATACAAGGTCAAATTCAAAGTGTCCAATTAAATCTTAAATTAAGAGTCAAAATAAGATCAAATTAAGTATTACATATTAATACCTCAAAGGATGTCGATGTGCATTCAAATTGGCTCTGATTAAAATTATGAGGATAACCTATCCTAATGGTAGTGTCCACCTGCATACATGCATTTAATGAAATCATATTTAGTGAACATATATATGTGTACTAAATAATTTCAAGTTAAGTTACAATATTGTAAGAGTTCATATTTAATTTAAGAATTATAAGATACATACCATAGATGGTGTCACAATAGTCAGACCCTCTTCTCAATGTGATGTAGAGGGTCCCTCATGACCTAAATCCTAGAGAAAGAAGCATTCAATGTATCAACATGAAAATTTATATAGTATATGATGATAACATATTAACTTAAAAAGATCTAGTACAATGTCTAGATAGAAATTTATACTATACCCCATAAGGTGTGCCGAGTTGTGCTCCAGTAGATGCAATATTGACTCTAATATTAGGTGTAGTCCTTATCTACATAAACAAAATTTATTTAATGAAGTATTAGATTGTATAAAAAAAGAGATGCACTTAGTTTATACCTATATTTAATGAAGTATAAAAAGATTGACATGTGTACATGTATATATATATATCTATACCTGGTCAAGATGAACATCCGAGCAAAGAAAATCCATATAAGATGTCATCATACTATCATCTGCTACATCATGCTCATCTGGAACTGAAGTAGATCCTGTAGCAGTAGTAGGACCTACACACGTCTCATGACAACTCGAACACATATGTGGCATCCATCGAGGAGCAGATGCCATGTGAGCAGCTTGCTCACTCAGGTTACCTGTGAGGGAATTCAAAGCATCTAATGTCGAAATGAATGATGTATTTTGGACATCTGCAGGAATCGATGGAGCAACAAGTGGAACTATGGGTGGATCTGGTAGGGGATTATTACTCCATGCCCCTAATCTATGCTATGGCATTCCACGACCAACACCTTGGAATGACTTAATATCAAAATAATTTGGTTTTTGGTTCATTACAAATTCACAGTATAATTTCTTCAAAAAATAAAAAGGGACCTCATAATTATGATGTGGTGGATAATCAAAAACCATCCACCATCTATCCCAAAAGTATCTAGCCATTTCTGGATGCACACACCACCTAATTGAAATTCTTTTCTGGTTAGGTTGCATTGGTTCTCTTGTTTTTGGGTTGGTAAAATATGGACATAAATGAGCTTTGGTTATTTTCAAATCAGTGATTTGCCTATAAGTTAAACCATCAGCATAAAAATCATGCAACTCTTGTCGTCATCTATGAAATTGATCTAATTGAGAATCAACAGATCTAACTGACTCGACAACAGTTTGCATTGATTTTGCAAAGTCTACAAGATGGGGTGGCGTGACTTGCTCATTTTGGATAGCAGCAATGTTTTGTTCAATCACTTGTAGGTTTTCATTAATTCGTTCTCTTAAATGAATTTCATCCAATCTAGGGGGTGGTGGTGGTGGTGGTGGTGGAGGTGGAGGTGGAGGAGGAGGAGGAGGGGGTTGTGGTGGGGGATTTTCACCTAATAGTTCATCTATGTCAAAGACATCCATGATAACAAAGAACTCCTGCATATATAAAGATATACATGAATTATATACAACTCTATGTCAAAGAAGAATCTATTTTACTAAATTAAAAAAAAACATTTATAAATAGTAACATTTCTATGTTGTTGAATGAGATACACATGAAATATATAATATAATATTGAACTTAAAAAAATATACATGTACATACTATTGAATCTTGAAATGTAAAATTTGCGCACAAAACTTAATAAAAACTTTCAATGAAACATCATAAATCTATTATATATTCAATTTAATAAATTCATTTCTTGTAAAATGCATCAACTATTAAAATCAATATAAAATATTTCATACATAAGATCAATAAAGAAGTGAGAAATAAGATGATCCTCCTTCTAGTGTAAGAATATATAGCATGGAAACAATATTACTAAGACAACATAATATTTTGTTAACTTTAACTTAAAGTTATTTTGAAAAATGCACGTGTGTGTTTGGATGCTCCATATTTCTAGTGTTTTAGTGTACATGATAATTTATTAGAATTCAATTACATAGTTTTGAGATAATTGCCATCAATTCATATTACATTGATTAGTCTTTAAACAATCTTAAAAAAAAACTAATCTCCCATGACTATAAATGACATACTTAAAACATATTATATTCTAAGTGGTTGTCATGTAAAGACAAAACATCAAAACTTTTGAAGAGTTAAGCATATTTCACCATTAAATTTCTCCCATAATCAAATCTACACAAGATTATAATTTACAAAACCTTCAAAAAATATTATTTTCTATAAATCATTTATTATAAAACTCCGCAATCATTTGTTTTCATATATAATCTTTCTATAAAATTTAAGATATCAATTCATACACAAATTCTCTTACAAAGTTGAATAAGAAATGAAACTCTTACATAAAAATCAACACAACATGCCAACAATTAAAAACAAAATTAACCTTGCAATATTTACTTTTAAAATAATCAATTTCAACAATATTTTACACATGCATTTATAATTATCAACTAGAATATTATTTTGACTAACATTCCAAATAAAATTCCTAACATACTATATGATCCTCATTCCTAAATTCCACTATCATACTTGCAAGCACTTAATTATTAAGTCAATGAACAAACTACAACTCAATGAAGCTAAAAAGTGATGCAAGCCTATTTTTAAATATCCCAATTCCTTTCGCTGACCTAATACTTTTAGTGGCAACCATTTTAAAATTTCGTATTAATCAAAGAGAATATTTTAGGGAAAAAATGCAGTGTTGGCACTTTATGAAAATAAAGGTTTTTAAGACTCTAGAGACTTGTTCATCACAATATTTTATTGTTTAATATGCAAAATTTTGAAAGATTTTGATATGTAAAGACAAATTAAATTTTTCATATAATTAGAGGTGAAATCAATTTTGAATTCTACCTTAATGATTGAGGGGATCTTACAATTTTGACTTTAAATATAGCTTCATTTATACTCTTTCATAAATAAACTAAAATAGAAGCTATAAAGAATTGCTAAATTCTAGCAATATATGTGTATGCAAGCAAGCATAAAAAATCAATAAAGGACTTAAACTATGAATTTCAAACCATTATGCTATGCATAAGTACCACCTTTAGATCGAGTTAAAGGATAATGTATAAAAGATGAAAGACAATAGTATCTCAGAAAGAAAACTCTTGTTGTAGCTAAAGGTTGATGGCTTCAAGATGGATTTGTGACCAAGATAGGATGTAAGGTGCTTAAATTGGCAACATAACATTGCATTACAAGAGTTCTTGAAAATGGCTCATATAATGATTTATTTATAGTCATGAAGGATAGAGGATTAAAGACTAAGATTGTTTTGAGAGATCAATGGAGTAGATTGATTGAAAGGATTGTGTGCACTAGAAGCTTCCAAGTGGCAACTTATGTTTGGTGCACATGAGGAGTTCATGATCCAAGAAATTTTTGAGGAAAAGGTCTTCTTAGGGGCGTATACACCAAGATGTTGTAAAAAAAGGTAGCCAAATGACCAAAAAAAGATAAACACGAGTGCGTTATTGGGAAATTCATTTGACACATTTGAGGTCTTTTTTGTAGTGATTTTTTCTTACACTATCCTAGGCTTGTTTACACTATCGTAGGTTCATTAGGACTATCCTAGGTTCATTAGGATTGTCCCAAGTTCATTATGGCTTTCTTAGGCTCATTAGGACTTTCTTAGGTTCATTAAGACTGCCCTACATTCATTAGGATCATTTGAGGCTCATTGGGACTATCATATGTTCATTGTGATTGTCCTAGGTTCATTAATTTAATTCGTGTGTTCATTAGGACTATCTCACGTTCTCAAATAGCTTCAACTAATATCTTAAATTAACTATTTTTAAAAAAAATAGCTCCTTAACAATTTAATATTATATACAATCGAATATGATTTCAACTTCAAACCTTGTGCACCTTTTAAAACCAAAAGATGTTGTTAAAACCATTCTTCTAATATTAGCTTAATCATAACATAATCTAATAAATCTTCCTCAAAATATCTACCAACTTCAAATCATATATCAAATCTTTTATAATATAAATTACATTCTAGATATACCAATATACTTCTAAAGATATTCAAAATACTTCTTGGGAATTATATTTTTCAAATCTTTCGGATGTATATATAATTAGCACCCCATTTAGAAAACTCATTATCAATCAACATTATAAATCAAGAATATTTTTTATTTTGTATTAATGAATTATATATTTGGCATATTAGCTTCCTTTATGAACCTATGTAAACCAAACTCCAATTTTAGTAACTTATCTAGCTTTGCTCTAAAATTGTGTCCATAATTGATCCTTTTATACCATCACATGACATAATAGGACCATAATAGGACCTTTATGCCATGACATGGCATAAACCTAAGCCTAAACTTTCATATCTAAAATTTGAAGAGTAATGTTAATTACTTTTAAGGTTATACTAATTTAGTGGTAACTTTTGTATTGCCTAATGAGGATTAAGAACAATTTAGGTACATATGTTCGGTTTTATTTCAATTTCATTTTTGAAAGTTTTTGTTTTTGTTTCCATTTCATTTTCGATTTTTTGTTTGTGTCGATTTCGTCTTGTTAATTATCTAGGTTTGGTTTTGGTTTCTAAATTTGTTGATTACGGTTTAGGGTTAACTATTCAAAAATATTTTAGATCAAAATCAAGAATTTATAAATATAAAAAATAATTTATTTATATGCTACTATAAAACAAAACTAAAATAATAAAAAAAAAACTAAATAATACACAAAAAAGCAAGAAAAATATACAAGAAAATTATGAAATGTGAAAATAGATGGCTGAATGTGTACCTGGGATAGTGGTAGACTTGAAGTGGAAACCACAGCACGGGGGCCCGTTTTTGATCTCTTCTTGTCAACTCACTGTCACGGTGAAAATGAAAAATTGTCCAAAAAAAGGGTAAAAATAGAATTTCAAAACGGGGCCCCGTTTTATTTAGCTTTGGCACCCCGTGACCTTTCGGCTCGAGAGGCTGAACCATTAACAGGCCCCCGTTTTTCCGTTTTGCGGAGCACATTTTCCAACATGCAGACTTCCGCGAATTTGTGACTCATTAGCTTGCACATACCCTGCTCTATTTGTATATTTTTGAAAGGTTCTAACAAAATTTTTATCAAGGGACCAACAAAAACATTTTAAATTAGTATTAAAGAGTGACATTAAATTTTGAAAGATAAAAAGGAAAAGTTCAAGTAGATTTGAAAATTCACTCAAGGATACTTAAACATCACAAAAATGATAAGGGGGTGAAATTAATATGAATAGTGGTGATTTTAGGTGAACTAGAGTTATGGTTTTTTAGATATGAATGAATAAATGGGAAGGGTCTACTATACATGGAAAGAGATAATGAAAAAGTAATTTTTGTTGAAGGAGATAACTAGCACCTAAGAATGTGAATAATGATTACTTAAGAGCTAACAAATATTTGGAAAAGATGGAAATAAGTGGTCTATTGGGAAACACAAAAGGATAAACCTAAACAAGGTTAAATAAGGGCTTAAAAGGATAAAAAATACATGTTATAAAGGAGAACAAAAATAGATGGCAACATAGAAAAAAGAATTGTAGAGTACATGATTTATATTATTATAAGAAAATGCTTATTTTAATAACTTACACTTTTTTAGTATAAATTTGAAATCTTGATTAGTAATAAATCTAGATTATTCAAAATAGATTTTATTATTATGTAGTCATTTCCTTTTTATTGTAATGGCCCTTTTGATCACCTTACACACCATGTTAGGTAATGCAGTACAAATTTCATGTGTCTTATTAGATCAATGAAATATGTAGTAATCACACAATAAACTCTTCCTAAAGACCCAATTGTACCATAGCTAACAAAATTATACTCTGTGTTTATTTATACTTTCTATAGAAAACAATACATTATATGCTCTATTTTTATTTATACTTTCCATAGGTAGCTATGCATTTTCTTGTCACTACACCATTTTTGCATTGCATTAATTTCCCACTAATCATCTTCAAATTTCTTCTATTTCTTACTACACAAATGAAGTCCAAAATTCTCCTCCCAACCACTATGAATTACTATTCACTCTTTTTCCTACTATGGGCCCCTTCTTATATTTCTTTGTTCTACATTATTATGCTATTCAAGTGCATTATTTTCACCTTTCCTTCTTATTTTTTGCACTTTTTCTCTTATTTCACATTCCTGCTCTCTTTCTTTTCTTCTTACACACTAGAAACCTTTCTTTTCTTCACTTTTGTTTAAATTCTCTAGCACCTTTTCATCTGTTGTGTGCCCCCTTTCATTCTTGTCCTTTATTTTTAGTTTTTATTCATTGACTCTTCCACTAGACATTTTTCCTTTCCTTGTACCTTGTCTAAACTAACACGCCATTGATCTTTACCATGCAACTACACTCAATAATCTCCCATACCAGGCATTCAATTTTTGTTGTAAAATTGAACTTGTTTCTTGTGCCCCTTCACTTTCCATGTCTTGTCTTCTTTTTCCACACCAAGCTATATTTTCTATCCTCAGTAGCTTATAATATTCTTTAGAATTCTAACCTATTAGTAAATGGATGAAAAACAAAGAAGATTTGAAGATATCTAAAATTTACTAAATAAATTTGCAAACCAAAATTGTACAAGTTTATTTATTCTCATATCTTGGATGCTCATGCATCAATCATGTCAGGTAGGAAAATGTTTCATGTAGCTCATTAACATTTTGACAATGTTGGAACTATAATTTCACACTTCACCAAATCTGAAGCAACTGACCCATTAAGCTTCATCAACTACATGTTTCTTCAAACAAACTAAATACTTGAAATATTTCTTCCATCTAGATCTCTTTGCCATATGAGAATCAATCACTTTCTCAATCTCAACAAAATTCTTCTCTAACAATTGATGTATCCACTCTTGTGCATTCGATAATTCTAATTGCATCTCCTATTGTCCACTAGTTTCCCCTTTGTAACATTTATGCAAATCAACAACATTAAATATCAGTGAAATTTCAATACCTAGTGGAAGACCAATCTCAGATGCATTTGATGAAAACTTTCATATTATCTTGTATGGGCCTATTTTTTCCACTTTAGTTTATTATATGTTCCTTGTGGGAGCCTATTATTTCATGTGTCATTATCAAATCACCAATTTGAAATTCCTACACTCTTCTATGTACATCAACATGTTCATTGTCATTAATGGCACTCTTTCAAATTCTCCTTCACTTCTTTGGGCAAATCATGAATATATTTGGCCAAATATTTTGCTCCATCACTTTTCCTTTTCAAATATAAACTATCCATCAACTCATGAACACCCTTGGGGCTATACCCATACACAACTTGAAATAGACTCTTTCCCATGCTTCGATTGATTAAATTGTTATATGCAAATTCTGCTTGAGCTAATACCAAATCACATTGATTGATTTTTTCACCTACCAAACACCTCAACAAGCTACCCAAACTTTGATTTACAAATTTGGTTTGACTATTGGTTTGAGGATGGTAGGATGAACGAAATTCCAATTGTGTTTCCACCTTATTCTATAAAGTACACCAAAAATGGCCAAGAGGAAATTTTTGTGTTCTGATCTAAACTGATGCTCTTTGGCAAGCCATGTAACCAAACTATCTCTTTGAAAAAAGTAGGTATATGGGAAGTCACTAAACTTCTTACATGGTATAAAATGAGCCATTTTCAAAAAAATTATCTACCACAATGTAAAAAATAAATCATCTCTTTGTGTTCATGGTAAGCCCAAACACAACATCCATACCAATGCATTCCCATGGCCCTCTCTAGTATTGGCAATAATTGGTATAATCTCGTGTTTTTCTTTACTCCTTTAGCATGATAGCATATTTTGCAACCTTGTACCATTCTTTTTATATCTATACTCATACCTGGCCAATAATAACTCTTATTTAGTTGTGCTAGTGTCTTGCCCATTGCAAAATGTCCACTCAAACCCCCAATATGCTTCTCAATTATCAAATTCTCCTTCATTAAGCCTTGAGGTATACACAATAGCGTCTCTTTAAACAACAAATTATCTTGAATAACATACTCCAGCAATGGAGTTCCATCCACTTCCATTGGGTTCATAAATGTTGCCCAAGCTTCTTTAAAATTTTCATCTTCTTCGTACAACTCTCTCATTGAATCAAAACTAATAACACTTATTCTCAGCTCATTCAACAAGAAACACCTCCTACTCAAAGCATCAACAACTCTATTTAATTTCCTTCTTCTACATGTTTTAAACAAATGAATAACTTTGAATAAATTCAATCCACTTCACATGCCTTTTATTTGATCTACCTTGATTGTTTATGAATCACAATTTGTAATGATTAGTATACAACATGAACTCCTTTGATAGAAATTATTGTATCCACTTCTTGAGTGCTTGTACATTTGTGTTAAATTCCTTATCATACATAGAGTAATTTATTTTTTCTTCATTTACTTCTCAACGAGGTAATCTATTGATCTACCCTCTTGACTTAGAACTCATGGACTGCTTTGTCACCTTTGACTTCAAAATATTAAAATTCATTTCTACTACTATTGTCCAAACAAATTGATTCCTATTACCCTTCATAGTTTTCATAATAAGATCACAAATCCCAACGAAATTTCTAATGAACTTGTAGAAGCTCACTAATCCATGGAAGCTTCTTTCTTCAAACTTACTCCTTCGTTATGGCTAATCCACGAATGTTTTCACCTTTTCTAGATCCATTTTCAATCCATTTCTGAAAATAACAAACCCTAAATAAACTATCTCTTCCTTCCTGAAGTTACACTTTTCATATTTACTAACAATTTATCCTCTTTCAACCTTTGGAAACCTGCTCTAACATGCTACAAGTGCTCTTCTTTTAATTTTCTAAATATTAGAATATCATCTTTATACACAATCACAAACTTACCAATATATGTCTTCAAGATTGTATTCTTCAATCTCATGAAGATGCTTGTAGTGTTCGTCAATACAATATATCCTTAAATTTAAATGTGTTTTTTCTTTCATCCCCATCTTATTCGTATTTGATTATAGCCCCTCTTCAAATCATTTTTTATAACCTCACTCAAACAATCCATCATATCATCCATTCATGACAATGAAAACTAGTATTTGATTCTTATCTTATTTATTTCTCTAGAATCTGTACACATTTTCCATTCACCATCCTTTTTGGGTGCCAATATCAGTGGAACGTCACATGGACTTAATCTTTCTCTAATCTAACAAAATTATATTCTCTGTGTTTTTTTATCAGACCACCACAAGTGATATAAAACATAATGAAATGGTGATTTGTTTTTATTTATAAGTTGGGATTTAGGGCCAGCAATCTCTTTGCTTACACACCACAGAAATTTACAAAATCATCTGTGCCTGAACAATAATCCTTATAAATGACTTGCCATTCCAGCAAACACTTCCACTAAAACCTAATCTTAAACTTGGGTCTTTCTCATGTTGTGTGATGCTGCATATATGTTCACAGCCTCGTAGCCATGTGAATTCTTTTGCATTCACCATCTCAACTTAGCAGGAAAGTACTGCAAAACAGAAGTCACAAATTCATGTCACTAACCATGCATACAATCTGTCTACATTACATAGGAGGAGTTGTCATGAATGCTTAGAGTACCTTCTTGATGAGGGACTGATAGTAGGGTTTCACAGCTTCCACATCAACTCTTACTTTACTCTTACTATATAAATCGTATTTGCTGTAGACATAGACAATCATAAAATTATAGATCATACATTACGTTTAGATCACACTGTTTAAAAAACACATGAGAAGAACTTTTTTCTCCTTACTTGAATATTTTAAGCCACTCCAGCATTTTGTTATCCTCCTCCTTTATGAAATGGGTGTAAGCACCAGCACGATGCAGAGCTGAAATAAGTAAAACAAATCATATAATTTTTGTTACATTAACAAAATACATTGTCAAACTATAGAACAATTCATTTTTTTCTGCCAGTGTCTCAGAAATATCCCTACAAATGACTTGCTTACCGTAGAAAGAATGAAATCTGATGATAAAGAGTGCAACAGGGGGTAATGTGGTATTGTTCATTTTGGCAACCTGTTTTCCCAGATCAAATCAAATTGCATTTCTGTTAAATAATGGCAGAGATCTTAACATAAAGACAAAATTGCTAATTTAGAGAATTGACACATACCATGTGCATGTACTCATCGTGGCCCCATGACATAATAACCTTTTCGAGTCCACATTTCTCAGAATAAACTCCATATTTTGTGTTGTATTTGGGGTTGTAGTAATCTGGGTTACCTTTAAAATACTGTTCACCAAGAAGAGATTTGAGCTTCTGAAAGGAAAGGAAAATCTTCTGAAAAGTTTACTAATAACTGATAATAGAAATTACCTGGTGATGAACTATGGATTCATCGAATGCACATCCAACAGGGAAAGAGTCACCTAAAATTTCAGATTTGTTAGCAACCAATGCAGTCAAAAGCTTCAATCAGTTACAACAATAATGTAAGTTTACTTAAGAGAATTACAGCGCTCATCACTGAGTTACTGGTCTTTGTAAGATCAGCCCATCTTTAAGAGAATTACAGTGTTCAGCTCACCATCTTTTATTCTGATGTGACATATTTCTAACAATTACAAATGGATTTTTTCAATAGTACAAAATGTTGATTGAACTCACCTACAACAGCCCATTGAGGTTCAGCTCCAAATCTAGGATGAAGTAGCACCTTGCCCAAATCTGCAGGCACCATATTTTTCTTTCATGTATTTGTATAATAATAGAAGGATAACAAATAGGAACATATCATGAATTGGCCTGGTATCTAAGCAGGGTCAGATTTATACCATGAATGAGTCCAGTCAAATGAAGCCAATCTTCATTGGGATAATCTTTGCGAATGGCTTCTGCTGTTTGGAGGAGATGCTCAATTTGAGGCTCCTCAAGGTCAGGATCAGACTCATCTACAAACTCATTCAGCAGCTCACAACATTCCCAAATGCTCATCACAGCTCTGTCAAGCTTACCATATTCTTCACGCTTGCGTAAAACCTGCAAATACACCGCAAAAGTAAAACAAACAACCAAACAAGCTAACCACCCAACAATATTGCCATCATAACCATTTCAATAAAGAGGACAGGTGCAATGCAGATCAGATTAATACCGGTAGGACCAACTAATTTTGTCGGGAAATTTAACAACTTACAAAATCATAAGTCTGGTTAATGTGTTGAGTCCTGTAAAACTCTTCAACAGTTGCCTGTCTTTCGCTTTCCTTTTCATAATCTCTATTAAAGAAAACAATTAGAATGCAATATAACCATATAGACAGTTACACAGACAGTGAAGCGGAACTGGAAGCCAATGAAACAGAAAAAGCAAATTCACCTGAAAGCATGGCCAAATGCATTGCTTTTTGGAGTCATAAATCCACCATCCAAAATCAATTCTCCTGAAATTTCCTCAGCATGATTCTCATCAATAAGGGTTTTATCATCTCCAAGAAGGGGCTCTGTAATGTCACGATGTCAATAAAGATTTTACAAATTCAAGAACAGGCATAAAAAAAGTTTGCATTTGAATTAATCACACAAGAAAACTAAAATACAAGTTTATGATAGCTATTCTTGCTGAATTACATTGTGCTAAAAGTTTTTCACATTAATTGAATCACATTTTTGTTATTTTTCTATTTGATTCTCATGATATCTAAAAGTTTTTCACATTA
Source organism: Cryptomeria japonica (assembly GCF_030272615.1). NCBI lineage: Eukaryota > Viridiplantae > Streptophyta > Pinopsida > Cupressales > Cupressaceae > Cryptomeria > Cryptomeria japonica. Next base: position 22,034,005 of record NC_081410.1, read on the forward strand.
ATTGAATCATATTTTTGTTATTTTTCTATTTGATACTCATGATATCTAAAAGTTATTTTTCTATTTGATCATGATATCTAATTCTAAAGAAAATCTAATTTAGAAACAACAACAATGAAAATATGATATAATTAAGAGTAATTCATATCACCTGGAATGGTGATCGTCATTTGCAATTCCTGCAACTTCAACCTCTGCCTCTAATAACAGCCTGATCCACCTGCAACCCCAGAAGCGTTAAATCCTATGTCACTTCATCTAAAAAAGAAAAACTAAGTTGAATCAGAGGAAAATCTGTAAAATAGACAACTTACAAACAGAAAGAGAATCCCAACAGCACAAGCTCCCCAGAAAAGATTGAATTGTGATTGTGAAACTCTCTAGTTACTGACTTATAAGGAAACAGAGAAGTGATATAAACAGGTCCGACCATGTTGGGTGACTAGATTCCACGCCAGCAAGTGCTGGAAAGTAGATGGGCATTATTCCATGCCAGCCAAGCATCTGCTGCCTGGTCAAGATCAATCTGGTAGACTATGACGGTGTTTTACAACGAGTTAATCGTTTGCCACCTGATTTAAAACATCACCATTTTGAATTATTAAACACACAGGAATGGAAAAAAGAGTTTGGAAAAAGAGAAATTTTGGGACTGAAAACATTAAAGCGATGAGGATGAAGATTAGGAAGATAAGGACGCCACGCCACCACATTGGTTGGAAGATCAACCCTAACATGGGAAAGCTTGATACACGGAATTCAATTGCTTTCTATTTTTTTTATTTTTATTTTTTTTAATGTTTTTGGTCAGTAGTTATCAATAGGACCTCATTTTAAATATAAACATTTAACAATAGAAATCTAATGGTGCTTGAGTTTTAATGATAAGAACAACTCCACAACTTAACCATTATTCTATGTCAATATCAACATACACCTATTTGGAATGTTATATTATATAGATATTTGAAAGTTATTTAATTATGACAAGAGACCTAGAATTTCATGTTGTAGTCTTATATATAAAAATTAAAAGAAGCTAATATGTTTTAAAAGATAAATAAATTTATTAAATTAGTATAGAAATTTTAAACACAATTATAAAAAAATATAGAAATAAAATAATTTGATTAAAAATTTAAATTTAATGGCTAGTTTCTATAGAGTTAAGGTTTTATTTCTATTAGGGTGTTCGCTTGTGTGTTTTTTATGTTGTATTGTTTCTTCTACAGCAAGAGTTGGTTTTGTTAGTTTGCATTTGTTATGGCACATTTTGGGTTGTTACATCTACAAATATTTTTAACCCTTTAAAAGGTCTTGATACTCTATCACCCTACAATTGCTACTAGAGCGAAAAGTTTGATAGTGCTTAACAATTGCATCCCCATTGCCCAAGAAGTTTAACCTCCAAGGTATTCTACAAGGTATATATGTTGAAACACCCCTACTATGGTTCTCCCCATCAATAGTTCTTGTCATTGGTTAGAAAACATTAGCTTAATTGGATATTTTGTGGGATGTGTCCTTATTGAAAAAATATTCAAAGGTTAGATCATCAATTCATAGGTCATGTATGGGATTCACATTAATGTCATGCAAAACCTTACGAAAGGTTTTTTTTCTATTTTTTTTGCTAAATACTATCATGTTGAGGTCATCCTTAAATATGGTTCCGAGTTTATTCATTCTTTGTTTTTGTTTTCTCACCCTTGACTAAATATTTTTATCATCTCTAATGAGAAATCCTCACATGCCCTATCTAGGTGGATTTTCTTGGTTTACTCTTATTGCACGTTATAATTTTTTGATAGAAATAGAAACCTATTGTGTGTGTCAAACCAACATAGAGTTTGGATAGAAGTAGATCTCTCTAAGGATATGAACACACAAATGATATCCAAATTGGTCAAATAAGGTACACACAACATGTTCTATGTTTTAATTTTCTCAACACTTATTGTCGATGCCAATGTTTTGAGCATAAGAACAAAGATTCTCCTTTGTTATCACCCCATTCTAAGCCCAACACTCAATTCACTTTTGGGTCACTACCTCCTACAAAAATGAGGAAGGGTGATTTACAATGGTGAATTGTGAAGCCAAGAATGCTAGTAATAATGACCCCTCAACCAAGCCATCCTTAGGCTCTAAGAGTCGATCCTTAAAATATTAAAATACAATTTCAAAACCTCTAGACACAAGGAAATGTGTCGACTCACCTCATGACGAGATGTTTAGTGGGGTAAAATTCTCTCAAGTTCCATTAGTTGCTTCAATTCTAGCTTCTAAAAAATCCACCATTTCTTGACATACTTCCCCATCCTAGAAATGTAGCAAAGGTATTTGTAGACCATAAGGGAAAATAGAAGAAGGTGAATGTGTGCCACATAAATGATGACCTATCTAGCCTTCCATTTAAATAGGAACCTTTAATTTAGAGTAACTATTTTATTAGAATAATTACTTAGTTGTCTAGATGAACTAGATAACAAGATAAATTTTCACACCCATCTATGAACTATGTCTCTTGAAATGATCAAGGTATAATGGACCTCCCAAAAAAGTATTCCGTTCTTGACACTTAACAATATTTTCTATAGTTGGATATTCTTTCCTTAAAAGAGCTAGAAAATTTGGTGATTATCTTTCTACAATATGACGTGTTATTTAACCTTCTATTCATTTCACTATGTAACAATTATAAAACACATCATTGGGTGGTGTGGTCACCTTTCTCTCTTCTATGTGGCATCAAACATTGAGTAATCAAATATGTGACTCCACTTAACAAGAATTATGGACTTTAAAAAATAAAAAAAATTAGTCATTTGGAGTTGTTAATGTATAGGCCTTAAATGATGTTGAGATTTCTACTAGATCTAGAGGTGCATAATAAATACAATGTCTACATCACCTCTTGGGTTATGTACACAATGATTTTTATATGATTGATATTTCATATGATCATTGTGGGGCACTATGTATTCCTTTAAAAACTTTTGAAAGAGAGTTGTAATACTTTATCTATGATAAATTGCAATTTAAATGTTTCCAATCTCAGACATTCCCATGATTATAAATGTGGTACACATGTAGTGACCTCAAAGATAGATCTAACATGGTCCTTAAGTGACTTGAAAAATCCATGATATTCGGTCAATCATTCTTTTATTTTTCAAGTTATTATTCTTTGTTCATGGTTCCTTTGTCAAATATTGTCCCTTTAAACAACTTTCCAATATTGTTTCATATCGAGTGGCAAATTGCCAAACCAGAGGCCATGAAGGGTCATTTTTTCTGCAATAGCAATTCATATTTAGTGTGTTTTGAAATTGGAAACACCTCCCATGAATGAGATAGGATGGATAGTCTAGTGGAATGATTTCACTAATTGTGCACCATCCATTTCCTTTGTATTTATGGGTACCATCTTTCTTATTTCCACCACTGCTTCCATAAAGCTAGAATCTCATAGCTTCACCAATCTATCACCACCTTATCCCTTTGACTCAAAAGCTTCACTTTGAAAGTGGATACAATTCATCACTAGATGTAAGTTACAAATTCCCACTCTAATGGTGCCCAAATACAATATCAATTCATTAGCTTGAAATTGGAGACAAGGTCTCTAAATAAGTTCTTAGGATCTATGATATTTTCATACATCTCAAATGACTAAAATACTTAAAGAGGGGTGCAATAACTCCTTACTAAGATTTCTAGATATTCTTCTTGAGTCTTTCTTCAATATTGTGATAATTTTTTTACTAACCAAGTGATTTTATAGTCTATCTTGAACATGGCATTTCTCTACAATAATACTTAAATGTGGTTCCTTGACAAGTATTCACTTCTTAGCACATTCTTTGTGATTAAATTTTCACTAAAAAATATTTTGTGAGGTCACATTTTCTCTGTCTAATGATGTAGCCCCTATTTTGGATAGATTATCACGTATATTTTATTAAAAAATAGGGATGTTGTGGGAGAATAACTTCAAAAGGTTTATTTTGAAGCCTTTAAGGGGAATTTGTTATGAAACATAATCAACAAAGGCAATTTTAAATTCCTATCAAAGCTAGTGACCTAAAGGAAATTTGCAACTAGCAAAGTTCATAACCTTACTAGATATCTCCTACAAGATTATCGCCAAAGGTCTTGATCTTAAGCTTAGACATGTCCTTCTCTAGCCTATATAGATTGAGCAAACTTTTATTTGGTTGAAATACATCCTTGATAGTATAATTGTTGTTTGTAAAGTGATGGAATGGGGTCAATGTTCTCAACAACCTATAAAGCTCATCAAAATTAATTTGTCCAAGGTTGTTACCATAGAAAATGACCTTTTATTCTTATCATGTTTTAAGCACTTGGGTTCAGAAACCATGTTCTTTAGTTTATCTAGATGCTCTTTTATAATGTCTTGTCGTGCATCACCATTAATAGTAAAAAATCCAAGCCTTTTAGGATTTTCCATTTTACCTACTAGGGATGTTCTTTAGCTCCTACACTTTACATTCTTATTGTTGATAGATTTATCTATACTTTTGCCCACATGTTGAAGGTATTGGGCCTTTCCCAATTCATATATTTAGATAATCAATGGGCATTTTCCTAATGATTATTTTATCGAGCTTCTTAAGGATGATAATAATATCAAATGGGATCTTATTTTCCATGATATATTTTATCAAGCTAATAGCTTTCAAGTATTCAATGAAAAAATTTCAATGTTATAGGTATTTGTTTCTTTCCAAACCTAGTTGATTGGATTATTCTATATGGAAATGGATTTTATCATGGATAAATATTTTGATTCCTAGGCATTCCCTTTGCCTATTAGGCCTTGCCACCTATCTTGTAGCAAGTTATATCATTACTAAAATTCAAAAATATAATATATTAGATCATCAAGCCTCTCTCATTGGCTAAAAAATTTCATGTGTGCTTTATTATTTTAGCTGATATCTATTTTTATATATCTTCTTGTTAGATCCCTTCTAAGGATTCCTATTTCAAAACTGAGAAATTGCTCAATAATGTTTTATGGGCTTCTGTGGATTAGACTTAAGGTTTTCATCATGTTTTTTGTAAGTTATATTATGTTCATCGTGATTCTAGTAGCTTGGGTATTTTTCAATATGTTGACAACAAATTTTTTATGATAAATAATTGATAAACTTATAAGGCACTGAGAGGTGGGGTGAATCAGTGCAAGAAAAAACAACATGAATCTGATCACCAACTTAAACAACTTAAAACTTATCAAGCATTAGAGGAATATCACCACATAAGCTAATGCCTAATTAAAAAAATTCAACATAACACGAGATTTATACAAGGAAACCCAAAAGGGAAAAACCATGGTGGGAGTTAATACCCACAAGATTCACTATCTGTAGAACATAAATCTTCACCTATTAAGGTCTTACAAATATGCCCTATTAGGAGCAGACTCGGTTAGGAGTCACCCAGTTAAGAGATTTAAATGATAAGCCCTGTTAGGATCAACCTCACAAGAGGATTTAACACTCTGATATAGAGCTACCCTGTTAGGGGATTTACAAGTTAAGGCATGTTAGGACCTACCCAGTTAGGGGATTTTACTACTACAAACTTTTAGGGAAACAACTGTCAAATGATCTTCATGTAACACCTTAGTGTCTGATAAGATCCACTTCAGATCCTCAAAACTTCAACAACACATGCATACTGAGCTTTGTTAATCACCACACAATCAACTTCACCTAATTCACCTTCCATCTCACACACATACACATTCATATACTCACACCGACTTGATACCTCATCACACTTTTTATAAACATCAATTTTAGTCAGCTGCAACTGATAAGTCGATGTTTTGACATGTTTTTTATCAGGACTCTTAGGTTTTTTGGTATCTTCTGGGTTGCATTGTTATAGTAAAATATTGTGAATTGACTATATGTAATCCATGTTTTAAAACTGAACTTAAGACATCATGTTTGAACTTTGTCGGTTAATTCCTGTAGCCGTGCCAATTTATTCCTGCAGCCAAATGGTTTGTCCCTGTGATATGCGGATTATTTAGGATGATTTCATATGTGAGTTAGTGAATGTATTAGTTAAGTAAGATACATATGCATGTCCTTTTATGTTGTTTCTATTTTAGTGCAGATAATAATTGATGCTGCGGTGGAGGATTTTCTTTCGCGCTTAAGGACTGGAGAATCATGTTCAGATAGCTAGAGGTCAAACTGAAGGAGATTCAAGCAAGCGCAATGTATGGCATAATCGGAGTAGTTGTACTTCACCATTTGAGTTTAACTTTGGTGCATGTTTAATTTGCAAAATATCGCTTTGGCGTGCAAAGACTGTGGTTTGGTTTCAGATCCATAGTTCCTGCAGCCAAGCTCTCTGTTATTCCCTTCATCTGATAGCTATCTGCCTCTTCTTCTGGGCATAACTAGAGTTGTCCATTGTAGTTCATCTTTTCTTTATAATAAGCTCTTCCTTCTTTTCTGAGGGTTAGACAGAATAGAAAGGGATTGAGCAGAGTTTTTGTCACGCATTCTGAATTTTCTCTTTTAGAATATGTAATCATCTTTCAGGAAGAAATGAATAAGAATATGTTATTCTGATCTATTAATAGTTCTGTGCGGAGAGTTTGATATCACTCATCCAAGGGGGCCCACTTGGTGAGTGATCCTGTGTTTATGATTATTGAAGTTAGTTTTTACTTAGTTGCAGTAGAAGTTCATGACTAGATTGCTCTTGCAACCACTGGAAATAGATCCTTTGACTGTTCCTGCAACCAAGGCAGAACGATGTGATTCCTGTTATTTTCATTAGATCATTTCAGCAGAGTTTTGTAAAGCTTTCATTTAGTCTTTTATGATTTCCATTCCTACCTTTCCTGCAGTAATGCGGAATAATCATTTAAGGAGCTTAGTGCATATATATTGCAGACCCATTTCAAGTTTTACGTTCCTGGATTGACAACTAAATGAACACCGGCCATGAGAATAATAAACTCTACCATATGAATGTCCAAACTTCGGATTGAGATTTCAATTAGAGGTATTATTATTGTCATTATAGTTGAGGTAGACATTTTTGGCACCGTTGCCGGCCATGGTGTCAAGCTAAGAGCCTTTGATGATTATTTTAGTTTCTAGTTAATTGTTTGAAATTTCATGAATTTGCATACATAATAGAAGAAGAGATGCCAAAGGTAGATTTTTGCCCACTCATACTACTCATGCAAAAGATAGTTTTCCAGATATAAACCCTTTTTCTGAGGTGTATCAAGTCCCAAAAAATTTGAATCACCATGAGTCTGAATTTCCAGAAGGTAGTCTTCAGTTCCTTTTTGGTCCACAAGAAGAATAATTGCCTATTGTAATAACCCCCACAAGTCCAATGCAAGGGAACCCACCTCCTATTGGAAATAATCCACCACCACCACTTGGTCCAACATTTGAGTTTCCCATCTCTGACCAGCATGATAATGCTAACCTCAAAAACATTCCAGCGTCTTCACTTCCTAAATTCTATGGGTTGGTGACAGAGGATCTAGATACATTTTTGTTTGAGTTTGATGTTCTTTGTAGGAGTTTTGATTATACTACAGATGCCCATAGACTCAAAAATTTTCCAGCCACTTTGAAGGAGTCATCCTTGAGATGGTTTATGAGCTTGGGTAGTAGCACAATCAATACATGGGATGAGATGAAATGGTTGTTTCTTGCAAAATACAAGGATTATTGTAGAGGCACTAATCGTCATGGGGATGATATCTTTAGAATGACACAAACTGAAGATGAGAGCCTTATGGATTATTTGGAAAGGTTTTTGTTTAGTGTCAAGAAGTCCAAGCATAGTACTCTAAATGAAGATTCCCTCAAATTGATATTTTTGAGGGGTATCAGCGATGAATGCACTGATTCCTTAGATCTAATGGGGGGAGGTGACATTACACAATCTACTTGGGCTGAAATAGGACAAATTTGCAAGAAGTATTCCAGATCTACTTCTAAGAAGAATAGGAGATTTAAGCCAGGGGCATCATCATCATCATCTGGAACTGGAGTTTCTAGATTGGAACTTAGCCATTTGTTAAAAGATTTCAAGGAGGACATTATAAATAATATGGCTACTCAGTTGGATACATTGGTAGCTAAGAAGAAGCATGAGGAAGCTAACGCATTTCTTGTAGAATTTTGTCCTCATTGTAAGCAATAGAAGAAAGATTGCAGATGTAAGATGGTTGCAAATGTTGAAGTACCTGATTTCAAACCAATTCAAGGTGAGGATGAACAAGTCTTCTATGTTTCTCAAAGAAGACCAAATTTTCAAAGACAAGGTATGCCACCTGATCCACTTTCATTTTCTGGTTATAGTGGTAATTCTTATACACCAAATAGCCAATGGCAACCATAGTATTCTCAAAATTTTGGTAATTATCCACATTGGTATGGATCACAAGGCCAAGGACAATAATTTGCTAATCAAATCCCTCAGTGGTAGCAACCACAAGGAAACTGGTATCCGCCTCAGGGTGCAGGGAACCAGTTTCAAGGGAATTGGCAACCTACCTCTCAATGGAGGGGAAACCCATCATGGTCATCCCAATCTTCTAGATATCAGCCCCCTACTCAACAACCACAACCTCATGCTTTAATGCCACCTCTTGTAGCCACAACACTACCTCCCAAGCCAACACAGCTGCCTACTCAACCGTTGCCTAATCCAAATATCAAATCTCAGCAACAACAAGAAGCTTATTTAGCTGATGCTAATCAATACCTAGCCTATTCTTTATCACTAGATAATATTCACCTTCGATCTGGCACAACACTACCTAATCCCTCTCAGCTAGTTATTACTAAGGTACAAGAAGAGCAGTCAATCTCTAATCCTAAAGATGTAATACCTCAGAATCAAATATTACCACCATTTCCCCATAGATTGAAAGACAAAGAATTTTCCATTGATCAACAACAAAGCTTTGATATTCTTGATCAACTAAAGCACATTTGTGTTAAAATTCCATTGCTCCAAGCAATAAAGGATGTTCCAATATATGGTAAAGCATTGAGAGAGGCATGCCTAAAGAAACCTGGCAGAAAGAAAAAGGATTCACAAACAATTCATGTTATGGGTCAATTGGCTAATATTATGTTAGGGAAAATTGCTATTCCAAAGTATTCTGATCTAGGTAGTCCAATTGTGAGTATAGTCATTAATGGCAGTCAAATAACAAAAATTTTAGTTGATTTGGGGGCAACCATTAATGTAATGACAAGGGAAGTAATGAAACATCTAGAGATAGATAGTTTAAGGGCTACACCCACAGTTCTCCAACTTGCTAATGGCTCTACAGTAAGACTTGATGGTATCATAGAAGATATAGTAGTTATTCTAGATTCCTAGGAATATCCTGCAGATTTTATGATTTTATCTCCAAAAGCAACATTGGGGGGATATCCACTCATTTTGGGAAAACCATGGCTAGACACAGTTGATGCATATATTGGGTGTAGATCAAGAGACATGACTATTTCAGATGGTAGTTCCACAAAAACATTAGCCTTGTATTCCCCTGCACAACCTCAGCTTGAGCAACAGTAGGCTGTTTGGCCTATTTTGGGAGAGGAATCTGAAGAAATTGACTCTATTAATCACCTTATGATGATTAATCGAGTGCCACTCATGCAGTTATATGATGAAGAATCAATCCTATATAAGGTCTTGATAAATGAATTAATAGAAGACCAAGAATTGTAGGAATTGGTTCCGAATATTGCAGGGTTGGACTTTCCTGCAGCCACTGATATCTTGCATACCTTGTTGCCACAGGAATTGTCATATTCTCATGTTTCTAATATAAATTAGATTGATCTTACTATCAAGATAGAGGTTGAATTGAATAAATATTTGAACATCAATAAGAATATAGCAGATACTCAGAAGGATAGTCTGGTGGACTTACTAAAACTCCATAGAAATGCCTTTGCATGGGATTACAAGGATATGAATGGAATTGATCCAAAAATTTGTACTCATCGCATTTACATAAAGGATGAGTGTTGCCTCCTCAGACAACCTCAAAGAAGAGTTAATCTTGCCTTGAAGGAGATAGTTAAAGAAGAATTGCGGAAATTGTTGAAAGCTGGGTTTATCTATCCTATCTCTAACAGTCAATGGGTATCACCCTTGGTGATAGTTCCTAAAAAGGGAGGCAAATGGAGAGTATGTGTTGATTATAGAGCCTTGAACTTAGCCACAAGGAAGGATCATTTTCCACTGCCATTTGTGGATCAGGTATTAGATTCTCTTACTGGTAAGAGATATTTTTCATTTCTGGATGGATTTAGTGGCTATAATCAAATACAAATAGCTCCTGAGGATCAGGAGAAAACAACATTTACTTGCCCATGGGGCACTTATGCATATTCTATTCTTCCTTTTGGGTTGTCTAATGCTTCAGCCACTTTTCAAAGGGCAGTGATCAGTATTTTTTCTGATATTTCTCAAGACATTATGGAAATTTACATGGATGATTTTACAACTTATGGTTTTGAATTCGATCAAGCATTAGGTAATTTGAAGAAAGTTTTGTAGCGGTGTGAAGACTACAACTTGTCTCTAAATAGTGAAAAGTGTTTCATTATGATGGAAGAAGGAATAGTCCTTGGTCATTATATATCTGTACAAGGCATACAAGTGGATCCAGCAAAGATTGAGGTTATTCAGCATATTAATGACCCTGTGAAGCAGAAAGATGTGATAAGTTATCTTGGCCATGCTGGATACTACAGAAAGCTTATCAAAGATTTCAGCAAAATTGCAAGTCCCTTATATACACTGCTTACTAAAGATGCAGAATTTAAATGGACCTCAGCATGCAATGAAGCTTTTTTAAAGCTTAAGCATGCTTTGACTCAAGCACCAGTTCTAAAAGGACCTAATTGGTCTCTACCATTCCAAATCCATACTGATGCATCTGATTATGCTATAGGAGCAGTGCTGGGATAAAAAGTTGACAAATTGGAAAATGCAATATATTATATCAGCAAGAATTTGTAAGGACCTGAATTGAATTATACAGTTACTGAAAAAGAAATGCTAGCTGTCATATATGCCCTTAACAAGTTTAGACACTATATTACAGGGTATCCCATATTTGTGCATACAGATCATACTGCAATTAGATATCTCATGAATAAGCCATCAATCACTGGTAGATTGGCTCACTAGTTATTGTTGATGCAGGAATTTGATATCACAGTTGTTGATAAGCTAGGGAAGTCTAATGTTGTTGCAGATTATCTTTCGCGTCTTCAATTGCAGGAAGACTCTACAATGATAGATGACACTTTTCCAGATGAGCATTTGTTTCTCATATAGGCTCATACTCCTTGGTATACTGATATTGCCAACTATTTAGCTGCAGCTAAGGTTTCAATTTCTTTTTCTCCTAAGGAAAGAAGGTTGCTAATCAAAAAAAAGTTTTAACTTTTCATGGATTGCTGATTGTCTATTTTATACTGGACCTGATCAAGTCATGCGAAGATGTATCAGAGAGGATGAAACATATGACATCTTGCATACATGTCATGATGAGCCATGTGGAGGTCATTTTGTTGCCAAAAGGACAGCACTGGAAATACTCAATACTGGTTATTATTGGCCTACACTACACAAGGATTCAACTCAGTACACAAGGAAGTGTGACAGATGTCAGTGAATGGGTAGACCTACAAAATATGATGAGATACCACTATATCCCCAAATATCTGTTA